>NC_053026.1:10963722-11155090 GCF_003073215.2 Triticum urartu
GGAAGAATCGGTAGGACCGAGTTTGGCTTAGGGTTTAGGTCATATGTGGATATGGGAAAGTAGTTGAGGGTTTTGGAGCATATCACTAAGCACATGAAGCAAGAGGCTCATTAAGCAACACCTCATCCCTCCTTGATAGTATTGGCTTTTCCTAAAGACTCAATGTGATCTTGGATCACTAAAATATAAAATGAAGAGTCTTGAGCTTTTGAGCTTGAGCCAATCCTTTGTCCTTAGCATTTTGAGGGTTCCACTTTCACATCCATGCCATGCCAATCATTGAGCTTTCCTGAAATAATCATCTTGGAATAGCATTAGCTCAATGAGCTATATGTTGTTATGAATTACCAAAACCACCTAGGGATAGTTGCACTTTCAGGATCTCACGGGTACAAAAGGTTGCAGCGGTGGAAATAAGGTTTCATGGTGCTCGTGGATGGTTTTGGGGTATATGGGTATATATAGGAGGAAGAAGTAGGTCGGTGGAGCTGCGAGGGGCCCACGAGGGTGGGGGCGCGCCCAGGGAGGCAGGCGTGCCTCCCTGCCTCGTGGCCTCCTTGCTTCTTTCTTGACGTCCACTCCAAGTCTCCTGGATCACGTTTGTTCCAAAAATAACTCTCCCGAAGGTTTCATTCCGTTTGGACTCCGTTTGATATTCCTTTTCTGCAAAACACTGAAATAGGCAAAAAAACAACAATTTGTACTGGGCCTTGGGTTAGTCGGTTAGTCCCAAAAATAATATAAAAGTGTATAATAAAGCACATTAATCATCCAAAACAGATAATACAATAGCATGGAACAATCAAAAATTATAGATACGTTGGAGACGTATCAAGCATCCCCAAGCTTAATTCCTGCTCGTCCCCGAGTAGGTAAATGATAAAAACAGAATTTTTGGTGTGGAATGCTACCTAGCATATTTATCAATGTAATTTCCTTTATTGTGGCATGAATGTTCAGATCCGAAAGATTCAAGACAAAAGTTTAATACTGACATGAAAATAATAATACTTCAAGCATACTAACAAAGCAATCATGTCTTCTCAAAATAACATGGCCAAAGAAAGTTATCCCTACAAAATCATATAGTCTGGCTATGCTCTATCTTCATCACACAAATTATTTAACCATGCACAACCTCGATGACAAGCCAAGCAATTGTTTCATACTTTCGGTGTTCTCAAACTTTTTCAATCTTCACGCAATACATGAGCGTGAGCCATGGACATAGCACTATATGTGGAATAGAATGGTGGTTATGGAGAAGACAAAAAGGAGAAGATAGTCTCACATCAACTAGGCGTATCAATGGGCTATGGAAATGCCCATCAATAGATATCAATGTGAGTGAGTAGGGATTGCCATGCAATGGATGCACTAGAGCTATAAGTGTATGAAAGCTCATCAAAAGAAACTAAGTGGGTGTGCATCCAACTTGCTTGCTCACGAAGACCTAGGGCATTTTGAGGGAGCCCATCATTGGAATATACAAGCCAAGTTCTATAATGTAAAATTCCCACTAGTATATGAAAGTGACAACATATGAGACTCTCTATCATGAAGATCATGGTGCTACTTTGAAGCACAAGTGTGGTAAAAAGGATAGTAACATTGTCCCTTCTCTATTTTTCTCTCAAATTTCTCCCCCCTTTTTTGTTTGGGCTTTTTTCTTCTCTTTTTTTATGGCCTCTTTTTTTCTCCTTTCTTTTTTCTTTTCGTCCGGAGTCTCATCTCGACTTGTGGGGGAATTATAGTCTCCATCATCCTTTCCTCACTTGGGACAATGCTCTAATAATGATGGTCATCACACTTTTATTTACTTACAACTCAAAAATTACAACTCAATACTTAGAACAAAATATGACTCTATGTGAATGCCTCCAGCGGTGTACCGGGATGAATCAAGAGTGACATGTATGAAAGAATTAAGAATGGTGGCTTTGCCACGAATACGACGTCAACTACATGATCATGCAAAGAAATATGACAATGATGGAGCGTGTCATAACAAACGGAACAATGGTAAGTTGCATGGCAATATATCTCGGAATGGCTATGGAAATGCCATAATAGGTAGGTATGGTGGCTGTTTTGAGGAAGGTATATGGTGGGTGTATAATACCGGCGAAAGGTGTGCGGTATTAGAGAGGCTAGCAACGGAGGAAGGGTGAGAGTGCGTATAATCCATGGACTCAACATTAGTCATAAAGAACTCACAATCTTATTGCAAAAATCTATTAGTTATCGAAACAAAGTACTACGCGCATGCTCCTAGGGGGGATAGATTGGTAGGAAAAGACCATCGCTCGTCCCCGACCGCCACTCATAAGGAAGACAATCAATAAATAAATCATGCTCCGACTTCATCACATAACGGTTCACCATACGTGCATGCTATGGGAATCACAAACTTTAGAACAAGTATTTCTCAAATTCACAACTACTCAACTAGCATGACCCTAATATCACCATCTTCATATCTCAAAACAATCATCAAGTATCAAACTTCTCTTAGTATTCAATGCACTTATATGAAAGTTTTTATTATATCCATCTTGGATGCCTATCATAATAGGACTAATTTTATAGCCAAAGCAAATTACCATGCTGTTCTAAAAGACTCTCTCAATAATATAAGTGAAGCATGAGAGATCAATATTTCTATAAAATAAAACCACCACCGTGCTCTAAAAGATATAAGTGAAGGACTAGAGCAAAATTATTTAGCTCAAAAGATATAAGTGAAGCACATAGAGTACTCTAATAAATTCCGATCAATGTGTGTCTCTCCCAAAAGGTGTGTACAGCAAGGATGATTGTGTTGAACTAAAAATAAAATACTCAAATCATACAAAATGCTCCAAGCAAAACACATATCATGTGGTGAATAAAAATATAGCTCCAAGTAAAGTTACCGATGGACGAAGACAAAAGAGGGGATGCCTTCCGGGGCATCTGATGACCCACAAGTATAGGGGATCTATCGTAGTCCTTTCTATAAGTAAGATTGTCGAACCCAACGAGGAGCAGAAGGAAATGACAAGCGGTTTTCAGCAAGGTATTCTCTCCAAGTACTGAAATAAGTGGTAACAGATAGTTTTGTGATAGGATAAATTGTAACGAGCAACAAGTAACAAAAGTAAATAAAGTGCACCAATGTGGCCCAATCCTTTTGTAGCAAAGGACAAGCCTGGACAAACTCTTATAATAGGAAAAGCGCTCCCGAGGACACATGGGAATATCGTCAAGCTAGTTTTCATCATGTTCATATGATTTCCGTTCGGTACTTTGATAATTTGATATGTGGGTGGAACGGTGCTTGGGTGCTGTTCTTACTTGAACAAGCATCTCACTTATGATTAACCTCTATTGCAAGCATCCGCAACTACAACAAAAGTATTAAGGTAAACCTAACCATAGCATGAAACATATGGATCCAAATCAGCCCCTTACGAAGCAACGCATAAACTAGGGTTTAAGCTTCTGTCACTCTAGCAACCCATCATCTACTTATTACTTCCCAATGCCTTCCTCTAGGACCAAATAATGGTGAAGTGTTATGTAGTTGACGTTCACATAACACCACTAGAGGCTAGACAACATACATCTCATCAAAATATCGAACGAATACCAAATTCACATGACTACTAATAGCAAGACTTCTCCCTTGTCCTCAGGAACAAACATAACTACTCACAAAGCATATTCATGTTCATAATCAGAGGGGTAATAATATGCATATAGGATCTGAACATATGATCTTCCACCAAATAAACCAACTAGCATCAACTACAAGAAGTAATCAACACTACTAGCAACCTACTAGCACCAATCCCGGACTTGGAGACAAGAATTGCATACAAGAGATGAACTAGGGTTTTGAGATGAGATGGTGCTGGTGAAGATGTTGATGGAGATTGCCCTCTCCCGATGAGAGGGGCGTTGGTGATGATGATGGCGATGATTTCCCCCTCCCGGAGGGAAGTATCCCCGACAGAACAGCTCTGCCAGAGCCCTAGATTGGTTCCGCCAAGGTTCCACCTCGTGGCGGTGGAGTTCCGTCCCGAAAAGTTGCCTCTTGATTTTTTCTCAACGAAAGACTTCATATAGCAGAAGATGGTCATCGGAGAGCCACCAGGGGGCCCACGAGGTAGGGGGCACACCTTAGGGGGGGGGGCGCCCCCACCCTCGTGGACAGGGTGTGGGCCCCCTGGTCTTCATCTTTGGCGAGGATTTTTCATTATTTATTATAAGATATTCCATGGAGTTTCAGGACTTTTGGAGTTGTGCAGAATAGATCTCTAATATTTGCTCTTTTTCCAGCCCAGAATTCCAGCTGCCGGCATTCTCCCTCCTTATGTAAACCTTGTAAAATAAGAGAGAATGGCCATAAGTATTGTGACATAATGTGAAGTAACAGCCCATAATGCAATAAATATCGATATAAAAGCATGATGCAAAATGGACGTATCAACTCCCCCAAGCTTAGACCTTGCTTGTCCTCAAGCGAAAAGCCGATAACAATAAATATGTCCCCATGTTTAGAGGTAGAGGCGTCGATAAAAATAAAATACGGACATGAAGGCATCATGATTATTCTCATAATAGCAACATTTATAGATATTGTCATATGATTACTCATGTTCAAGTGATGATCTATTCACAATGCAAAAGTATGAATCAGAAACCTTATTGAGAACCAACAAACTATAACCTCAGTCATTGAAGCAATTGCAATTTATCATAACATCGGAAAGAGCCTATGTTAGAGCTAAAAAGCAAGTCCACATACTCAACTATCATCTAGTCCTTCATAATTGCTAACACTCACGCAATACTTGTGGTTACGGATATTTAATCGGACACAGAGAAAGATAGGGGCTTATAGTCTTGCCCCACAACCTTTTACCTCAAGGGTAATGTCAACAATAATAACTCATGCTCCCCTACATCCAATTAGATATATATATCAGGTTCTTTCCAACATGCTGGGCTTGCCAAAGGATAAAATGAAAAAGGAAAGGTGAAGATCACCGTGACACTTGCATAAGGTAGAAGAAAATAAAAGATAGGCCCTTCGCAGAGGGAAGCAGAGGTTGCCATGCGCTTTTATGGTTGGATGCACAAAATCTCAATGCGAAAGAACGTCACTTTATATTGCCCCTTGTGATATGAACCTTTATTATGCAGTCCGTCACTTTTATTACTTCCACATCACAAGATCGTATAAAGCTTATTTCTCCCACACCAATCAATCATACATACTTAGAGCAATTTTTATTGCTTTGCACTGATGACAACTTCCTTGAAGGATCTTACTCAATCCATAGGTAGATATGGTGGACTCTCATGGCAAAACTGGTTTAAGGGTGTTTGGAAGCACAAGTAGTATCTCTACTTAGTGCTGAGAATTTGGCTAGCATGAGGGGGAAAGGCAAGCTCAACATGTTAGAGGATCCATGACAACATACTTTATCTCAGATATAAGAAAACATAATTCATTAAGTTGTCTTCCTTGTCCAACATCAACTCTTTAGCATGTCATATTTTAATGAGTGCTCCCAATCATAAAAGATGTCAATGATAATATATCTATATGTGAAACCTCTCTTTCCTTATTACTTCCTATTAATTGCAATGATGACCAAAGCTATCTCTACCAACTCCCAACAACTTTTAATCATCATACTCTTTCTATGTGAAGTCATTACTCTCAACAAGATCAATATGAACTCTTTGTTTCTTTTTATTCTTTTTCTTCTTTTGTTTTACTTTGTTCACTCAAGATCATGGCAAAATAATCAAACCCTTGACTCAACACTAATCTTTATTATATAACTCACAGACTCGATTACATAGAGATATCATAAAGCAAAACTCAAGACTAGATCATGCCATAAACTTTATTCTACTAGACCAAGATACTACTAATAGGATCGAACTAAGAAAAACGGTAAAGATAGGAGATGTGATTGTGATACGATACCGGGGCACCTCCCCCAAGCTTAGCAATTGCCAAGGGGAGTGCCCATACCCATGTGATTATGTCTCCTTGGTTGCCGAAGAAGGTGGAGGTGATGTATAGTCGCACATCGAGCGTAAGAGGTCCTCCAACTTGCGGATGATGCCCTTGAGTGAACTATATGCTCCTTCAACAAAATATTTTCACTTGTGAGATACTTGTTTTGAATACGAGCTAACTCAATCATCTTGAAAGCTTCGATCTCAGTTGGGGTAAGAAGATTGTGATCAAGTTGAAGGATGTCTTCTGTTGTCGGAGCTTGGTTCTCCGTGGCCTTCTTGATCCCTTCATCCTTGTTGATCTCCATGGGTTCTTCCCGCTTCAGCTCTATCTTCATCAGCCAAGCATCTTTGTCACCATTGTTGGAGGAGGGGGACAACATGATGCCTGGCCCTGACAACCCTGCCAGAGAACAGCTCGAAACAAGAACAAAAGATAATTGCGTGATACAAGAGTCAAAACCTTCGGGAGGTTATATAATGAATTTTTACCGACCAAAATATGTATCGTGCAAGAAAACAGAGTCCGGAAGGCACACGAGGTGCTCACGAGGTAGGGGGCGCGCCCAGGGGGTAGGGCGCGCCCTCCACCCTCGTGGAACCCTCGTGTCCTTCCGGGACTGCTACTTATTTTTCTAATTCTCTAAATATTCCAAAATGGAGAAATGTTGCCTTAAAATTTGTTTTGGAGTCGGTTTACTTACCGTACCACATACCTATTCCTTTTCGGAGTCTGAAACGTTCTGGAAAGTGTCTCTTATGTATTCCTCCGGGGTTACGGTTTCAATAACATTGGTTTCAACATTTATGGGATTACCTGAGATATAATGTTTAATTCTTTGGCCGTTTACCACCTTCAGGTTTGTGCCTTCGAAGTTGTTGATTTTTATGGCACCGGAACGATAGACCTCCTCGATAACATAGGGGCCTTACCATTTAGAGAGAAGTTTTCCTGCAAAAAATCTCAAACGAGAGTTGTATAGCAATACATAATCACCTACATTCAACTCACGCTTTTGTATCCTTTTGTCATGCCATCTTTTAACTTTTTCTTTAAACAACTTGGCATTTTCATAAGCTTGGGTTCTCCATTCATCAAGTGAGCTAATATCAAATAACCTCTTCTCTCCGGTAAGTTTGAAATCATAGTTGAGCTCTTTAATAGCCCAATATGCCTTATGTTCTAGTTCGAGAGGTAAATGACATGCTTTTCCATAAACCAGTTTATATGGAGACATACCCATAGGATTTTTATATGCAGTTCTATAGGCCCATAATGCATCATCAAGTTTCTTGGACCAATTCTTTCTAGACCTATTAACAGTCTTTTGCAAAATTAATTTGAGTTCTCTATTACTCAATTCTACTTGACCACTAGACTGCGGGTGATAAGGAGATGCAATTCTATGATTAACATCATACTTAACAAGCATTTTACGGAAAGCACCATGAATAAAGTGTGAACCACCATCAGTCATTAAATATCTAGGGACTCCAAACCTCGGAAGAATAACTTCTTTAAGCATTTTAATAGAAGTGTTATGATCAGCACTACTAGTTGGAATAGCTTCTACCCACTTAGTAACGTAATCAACAGCAACTAGAATATGTGTGTATCCATTAGAGGCAGGAAAGGGTCCCATATAATCAAAGCCCCAAACATCAAATGGTTCAATAACAAGTGAATAATTCATAGGCATTTCTTGACGTCTACTAATATTACCAATTCTTTGACATTCTTCACATGACAAGACAAACTTACGGGCATCCTTGAAGAGAGTAGGCCAATAAAAACCGGATTGCAATACCTTATGTGCAGTTCTATCTCCAGCATGGTGTCCTCCATAAGCTTCGGAGTGACACTTGCGTAGGATCTGTTCCTATTCATGCTCAGGTACACAACGTCTAATAACACCATCTACTCCTTCTTTATAAAGATGTGGGTCATCCCAAAAGTAATGTCTCAAATCATAGAAGAACTTTTTCTTTTTTTGGTAAGTGAAACTAGGTGCACTAGTAGAAAAAGGGTCAAACGTGAAGCACATTAGTGCCGGTTTGAATTAGAGCCGGCACTAATGTGTACATTAATGCTGGTTCGTGGCTGCAATCAATAGTACCGGTTCATGGCGAACCTTTAGTACCGGTTCATGCCACGAACCGGTACTAAAGAGGCTGTGTCAGCCTGCGGTCAGGCTATGGCCCCACCATCACCATTTAGTGCCGGTTCGTACCACGAACCGGTACTAATGAGGTTATGGCAAGCTGTTTTTAGTCCCACCTCACCAAGAGAGAGGCAGTATGAGCGGTTTATAAGCCGCGAGTGCACAGATAATGACGAAGAGTTGCAATGCTCACCTACATGTTGATTAGCTTCAAGCCTTGCAGAATAGCATAGATTGCACTGAGCTATGTGCAGTGCAGTCTACGTACTATTCCGAATGGCTTGAAGCAAATTAACCAGCATTGCACCTCTTTTTTATTTTTAATAACTTATTTGAACTCCGGACTTCTTTTGTGTTCAGTATGCAGCATTTAAAGCGACGTCATCAATTTCCAACATGTTCTGACATCATTTGTTGTTTTTCGGTCATTTACCTAATTGTTTAGAGAGCTAAATGACCGTGAAATTGAAAATCACTACAAAATGAATCCTGAAAATGTTGAAACTTGGCATGGTATCATCATATCACCCGCATAGCATGCGCGAAAGAGTAGAGAGGGTCACGGCAAAAACTGGACGCACTTCGTGTACAAACTGGACAAACTCTTTCTGAGTATCAGGGTTTCGAAGTCCGGAGTGGGTACTAATGTGCATCCCACCAATCAGGAAGAATCACACGGATCGTGTGTTTCTTCCTAGCTCATGTGAGTCGTTGGATCGAAACTACCACAATCACTTTGTGAGCCAGACGACCCTATATATAGCCCACCTCTCGCCTTCCCTGCATAAGTCTTTCAGTTCATCGACTACATACATCTACCAGTTCATCGACTGCATACATCTACCAGTTCATCGACTGAATACAAATCATTCGGATTCGCCATCATACGTCCAACCGTGCATTTGATATGCATATACATGCATCACGAGCCATGGTTGGGCTGTATGATGGCGATACCGATTGGTTTGTTCTAGATCCGACATAAAAGGTTTGATACAACTTCTTTTTTGTGACATAAGAGCTATCTGTCCTCCTACCTATTTTAGTTACACAACTACCTATTTGTGCCAAATTTTCACTTTTGCTATTGCTCTTGCATCATAAGCATCCATATTAACTAGACTTACAAGTAATGCAATTTAACCAAACTATCTTGTGATCTTCGCCAAGAGAGAGGCAGTATGAGCGGTTTATAAGCCGTGAGTGCACAGACAATGACGAAGAGTTGCAATGCTCACCTACATGTTGATTAGCTTCAAGCCTTGCGGAATAGCATAGATTGCACTGAGCTATGTGCAGTGCAGTCTACGTACTATTCTGAATGGCTTGAAGCAAATTAACCAGCATTGCACCTCTTTTTTATTTTTAATAACTTATTTGAACTCCGGACTTCTTTTGTGTTCAGTATGCAGCATTTAAAGCGACATCATCAATTTCCAACATGTTCTGACATCATTTGTTGTTTTTCGGTCATTTACCTAATTGTTTAGAGAGCTAAATGACCGTGAAATTGAAAATCACTACAAAATGAATCCTGAAAATGTTGAAACTTGGCATGGTATCATCATATCACCCGCATAGCATGCGCGAAAGAGTAGAGAGGGTCATGGCAAAAACTGGACGCACTTCGTGTACAAACTAGACATACTCTTTCCGAGTATCAGGGTTTCGGACGAGAACTCATCTGTTACATGGCCACTTCAATGTTTTTTAAACTTATTTGAACTCCGGACTTCTTTTGTGTTCAGTATGCAGCATTTAAAGCGACGTCATCAATTTCCAACATGTTCTGACATCATTTGTTGTTTTTTGGTCATTTACCTAATTGTTCAGTATGCAGCATTCAATTTCCAGAAGAAAATAAAAAAACTATACAAAAAAATTACTCAAAAATAAATAGAAGAAAATAAATAATGCAGAAAAGAAAAAACTATATAAAAATCTACTCAAAAATAAATAGAAGAAAATAAGTAATGCAGAAAAGAAAAAACTATATAAAAAATTTGTTGGCACGCTGCCCAGTGGGTCTGCCAGACCTAGGGTGTGCAAATGCAGGCCCAAAAGGGACAGCAGACTCACAGCAGCGTGCCCTAATTAATTAGGCCGAGAAGCCTGCTATATAGAGGAGTTCGAAGAGGTAGCCGCGGCTGGGTTTATAAACCAGCGCGGATGCCCTTCGCCGGGCGAGGTGGGACTAAATTTTAGGGTGGCAGCGCAAGGCCTTTAGTACCGGTTGGTGGATCCAACTGGTACTAAAGACCGCCCTTTAGTACCGGTTGGATCCACCAACCGGTACTAAAGGCCTGCTCTTCCCGCCTCTTTGCCTGGCCAAAGTAGGCCTTTAGTACCAGTTGGTGGCTCCAACCGGTACTAAAGGCTCACCCTATATATACAGCACTTACGAAATTTTAGTTACATCTCCCCACTTCTTTCGTCAACCTCTCGCGCGCCGCTCCCGTACGTCGTCGCTGCCCGTCGTCATCGTCGTCGTCCCCGCCGCCGCCCCGAACGCCGCGCGCCGCCGTCCGTCGTCGTCCCGCGCCGTCCGTACGTATCTCGCTCTCTCCTCGCGCGTACCCGGCCGCCGCGCCGCCGTCCGCCCCGAACGCCGCGCGCCGCCGTCCGTCCCCGCCGCCGCCCCAAACACCGGTGCCGCCGCCCCGTACGCCGCCGCCCCCGCCCCGTACGCCGGCGCCCCCGCTCGTACGTATGGGGCGGTGGCGTACGGCGCCGCACAAACACACACATATACCACACACGCATACACACACACATACACACATACATACACACATATACGTATACACACACATACACACACACACACATTTTTTTTACTTATTTTCTGTTTTTTAGAAAAGTTAATTAAATTAGATAATCGAATGTTAGATTAATGTCGGATGTTAGTTGAATTAGCTAGCTAGATAGAAAAATTGTCGAACTAGAGATTAGAAGTAGTTGAATAATTAATATAACTAGTTTATTTTTAGTAAGAAAATTTAGGTATATGAGAGATTTGAACTAGTTCAATAATTAATATAACTAGTTTATTTTTAGTAAGAAAATTTAGGTATATGAGATTTGAACTAGTTCAATAATTAATATAACTAGTTTATTTTTAGTAAGAAAATTTAGGTATATGAGATTTGAACTAGTTGAATAATTAATATAACTAGTTTATTTTTAGTAAGAAAATTTAGGTATATGAGATTTGAACTAGTTCAATAATTAATATAACTAGTTTATTTTTAGTAAGAAAATTTAGGTATATGAGAGATTTGAACTAGTTCAATAATTAATATAACTAGTTTATTTTTAGTAAGAAAATGTAGGTATATGAGATTTGAACTAGTTCAATAATTAATATAACTAGTTTATTTTTAGTAAGAAAATTTAGGTATATGAGATTTGAACTAGTTGAATAATTAATATAACTAGTTTATTTTTAGTAAGAAAATTTAGGTATATGAGAGATTTGAACTAGTTCAATAATTAATATAACTAGTTTATTTTTAGTAAGAAAATGTAGGTATATGAGATTTGAACTAGTTCAATAATTAATATAACTAGTTTATTTTTAGTAAGAAAATTTAGGTATATGAGATTTGAACTAGTTGAATAATTAATATAACTAGTTTATTTTTAGTAAGAAAATTTAGGTATATGAGAGATTTGAACTAGTTCAATAATTAATATAACTAGTTTATATTTAGTAAGAAAATTTAGGTATCTGAGATTTGGTGATCTAATTAAAATATTATTTGTTAATGAGTTTTTGTGTTTATTTAATTTTTTATATATTTTGAATTTATATAAATGTTAGATTAATGTCGAATGTTAGATGAATTAGATAGAAAAGTTAAATATATAGTAATGTCAATTGAATATAGAGTTAGATATATTAATGTTAAATGTTAGATGAATATATATTTGGCTAGATATAGGTGTTTAATGTTTCACCTATATGAACATAGGAAATGTCATCTGACGACGAAAAAGATTTCATTATGTGCGAACACTGTGAAGACCAGCGCGGCCTGTGCGACCAAAATTTCCTTGTGGATGGTAGGCGCTTGAGCATCAAGCTGGATGAGACATTCGAAGTTGATACAGTAAGTCACTTTGTCAATTATTATTTGAATGCAAAACTTATGCTTCATTTGCTTCAACTTATAATTTTAAATTTTCACTATTCTACTAGCGCATCCCCTGCCATGCAAGAATTTTTGTCTTGGATAAGATAGGTTTTAGTGCTATAGATGATATGGAGGTAAAGAGAGTTTACTTGAAGACGGAGTATGGGTATACTTTCAACGTCAAATTATATAATGGAGACACATACACCCATTTTGAATGCAAAACTTGGCAAGCACTATGCAAGGCTTATGCATTTGAGCCTGATATGGTTATCACCTTTGATATTCGTCCAGAAGATGATATTGAAGGTAATATAGACATCTGGGTCGATGTGCAAACGCCTCCAGTTCTACCATTTGTGAGTTTTTCTCAACCATGCATGCATATGTTTATGTCTTTCATACAGTTTATTCAAAAATAGTTGACAACTAATTTGTATTGTCAGCTTATTTCGGTTCAAGCAAACATGTCCAGCGCTTGGTAGACAGGACCTACTACTGCCCCGGGGCTCAACTAAACTGCGAGGAGATAAGTCATTATGTTTCATGGCTTGAGGATCTTAATACTGTCAAGACAATTTTTTTTCCTGAACTTAGAAATGTTAGTACTCAAAACGTGCGACCAATGATGATCGTATTGAACTACGGTCACATCTATAATCGAAAGATGGTAAGATTTTAATATTTGTCCTTAATTAGTGCATCTTTTGCATACATTATTTTTGAAGCTAAACTTTCATTGCTTAGTATATTAATTACTATACGATGTTCTTCAACAGGGACTTCCGATGACAGTTGTGCCTCAGTGGATCGAGACTAAAGGTGCATGTCAATGGTTAGCTTACGCCAAGATATCCTACATTGCACATGAGTGCATTCAGGATTTCTGAAAGCAAGAATGCTTAATAGTGAAAGATTGGAGCAAAATTGTTAACGATCGCAGAGAAGTACTAGGGGGTAGCAAGGAGAAGCGCAACCCAAGATTAGGAGACAGATTCATCTGCATGCTCCAGTATGATGAATCAGGAGAGCTATACATGTTCTATGCTATTCTACCTGAGAGGGAGCAGCAATAGTGCTCTAGTTCATGCTCTTAATTAGTACTTGTCTCATGTCCGTGTCCTGAACTTCGATGTTGGTGATGATTATGTTGAACTTGATGATATCTTTGCTTCTGTTACAAAGTGAATGTTTCCTCTTTAAGCTAGCCAGCGTTGATGATGATTAGATAGCTAGCGGTAATGACTAGATGATTAAATAGTGGTAATTAGATGACTATATGATTTTTAGCTAGCTAGAGTTTATTTATTTATTAATATGCGATGATGATGATGATGACGACTACAACTCATTATAACGTAAAACAATCCTAAATTAAATTGATAACACAAATTTAATTGAAAAATACAAAATAAAACAAAAACCCACAACCATTTAGTACCGGTTGGTGTTACCAACCGGTACTAAAGGGCTCCCGGCCCCCGGAGCTGGCTCGTGCCACGTGGTTCCCTTTAGCACCGGTTCGTGCTGAACCGGTACTAAAGGGGGGGGCTTTAGTGCCGAAACTTTAGTGCCGGTTCCTGAACCGGCACTAAAGGGCCTTACGACCGGTGCTATTGCCCGGTTCTGCACTAGTGTGGTATGAATTAGCAACAATATAATTAGCAAAATCAACATACCAAGGAGTATACGAGAAGTACTTATAACATTTAATGCTCATCAGGAAAGCTATCATCAATAGTAGTGGGTCATCAAGAACATTTTCTAACCTAGACAAGTTGTCGCAACGGGTTCTCAGCTCCCTTTCTATCAACGATATGCAAGTCAAATCTTGTAGCAAGAGAACCCACCTAATAAGTCTAGGTTTAGCATCTTCTTTCCCATGAATATTTAATAGCAGCATGATCAGTGTGAATAGTTACTTTAGAATCAACAATATAGGGTCAAACTTATACACACGAATACAACCGCTAAAAGTCTTTTTCAGTAGTAGCATAATTTCTTGAGCATTGGTCTAGAGTCTTACTAGCATAATGATAACATTTAATTTCTTATCAACTCTTTGCCCTAGAACAACACCTACAACATAATCACTAGCATCACACATAATTTCAAAGGGTAAATTCCAATCAGGTGGCTGAACAACTAGGTGCAGAGACTAATGCTTTCTTAAGTATTTCAAATGCTTCTACACAATCATCATCAAAGACAAATGGTATAATCTTTTTGTAATAAATTAGTCAGAGGCCGAGAAATTTTTGAGAAGTCCTTAATGAACCTTCTATAATATCCGGTGTGACCGAGGAAACTTCTTATACCTTTGATGTCCTTGGGACATGGCATCTTTTCAATAGCATCAACCTTGGCTTTATCAACTTCAATACCTCTTTCAGAAACTTTATGCCCCAAGACAATTCCTTCATTAACCATAAAGTGGCACTTTTCCCAATTCAAGACAAGATTAGTTTCTTCACATCTCTGCAAAACTCGATCAAGATTGCTCAAGCAATCATCAAAAGAGGACCCATAGACGGAAAAGTCGTCCATGAAAACCTCACAAATCTTTTCACAAAAGTTAGAGAATATAGCCATCATGCATATTTGAAAGGTAGCAGGTGCATTACATAAACCAAAAGGCATATGTCTATAAGAAAAAGTACCGAAAGGGCATGTAAAAGTAGTCTTTGATTGGTCTTTAGCCGACACAGGTATTTGAGAGAAACCAGAATAACCATCTAGAAAGCAACAATGTGCATGTTTGCATAATCTTTCTAGCATTTTATCAATAAAAGGTAAGGGGTAATGATCTTTCTTAGTAGCCTTATTTAGTTTGGGAAATCAATTACCATCCTATAACCTGTAATAATTCTTTGTGGAATTAATTCATCTTTATCATTAGGAACAACAGTAATACCTCCCTTCTTAGGGACACAATGGACAGGACTTACCCACTGACTATCAGTGACGAGATAAATTATACCTGCCTCCAGAAGCTTGAGTATTTCTTTTCTTACCACTTCTTTCATCTTAGGATTCAGACGTCGTTGAGGATCACGAACTGGTTGGCATCCGCTTCCAAATTTATTTTATGTTGACATAGAGTGGGACTAATGCCCTTAAGATCATCAAGAGTATATCCAATAGCAGCACAACGCTTCTTCAGAGTTTTCAATAATCTTTCTTCTTCATGCTCTGAAAGGTTAACACTAATAATAACAGGATATCTTCTCTTTTCATCAAGATAAGCATATTTAAGATTATCAGGCAACGGCTTAAGCTCAAACACGGGATCACCCTTGGGTGGAGGGGGATCCCCTAGGATATCAACAGGCAAATTGTGTTGCAGAATAGGTTCCTGTTTAAAGAATACTTCATCTATTTCCCTTCTTTCATTCATAAACATATCATTTTCATGGTCTAGCAAATAATGTTCTAAAGGCTCACTAGGAGGTACAACAATAGAAGCAAGACCAATAATTTCATCCTTACTAGGCAATTCTTCTTCACGATGTTGTTTACAAAATTTAGAGAAGTTAAACTCATGAATCATATCACCCAAACCAGTAGTAACAACATTCTTATTGCAATCTATCTATGCATTAACAGTATTCAAGAAGGGTCTACCAAATATAATGGGACAAAAGCTATCTTGTGGGGAACCAAGAACAAGAAAATCAGCAGGATATTTAGTTTTCCCACACAAGACTTCAACATCTCTAACAATTCCCATTGCTGATATAGTATCTCTATTGGCAAGTTTAATTGTAACATCAATACCTTCCAACTCAGCAGGTGCAATTTCGTGCTTAATTTCTTCGTATAAAGTATGAGGTATAACACTAGCACTAGCACCCATATCAAATAAGCCATGATAACAGTGATCTCCTATTTTAACAGAAATAACAGGCACGCCTACCACAGGTCTATGTTTATCTTTAGCACAAGGTTTGGCAATTCTAGCAGTTTCACCACAGAATTGAATAACATGCCCATCAATATTATCAGCTAAGAGATCTTTAACAATAGCAACATTAGGTTCAACTTTAATTTGCTCAGGGGGTGTATAAGTTCTAATATTGGTTTTATGAACCACAGTTGAAGCTTTAGCATGATCCTTTATTCTAACAGGAAAAGGTGGTTTCTCAACATAAGCGGTAGGAACAATAGGATCATTATAAGTGACAGTCTTTTCTTCAACTTTAATAGGTGCAGCTACTTTTACTTCTATGGGAGGATGATATTTAAACCACTTCTCCTTAGGGAGATCAACATAAGTAGAAAAAGATTCGCAGAAAGAGGCTACTATCTCAGAGTCAAGTCCATATTTAGTGCTAAACTTACGAAAAATATCGGTATCCATAAAAGATTTAACACAATCAAACTTGGGTGTCATACCTGACTCCTTACCTTCGTCGAGATCCCATTCTTCAGAGTTGCGTTTAATTCTATCTAGTAAATCCCATTTAAATCCAATAGTATTCATCATAAAAGAGCCAGCACAAGAAGTATCGAGCATGGTGCGATTGTTTTCAGAAAGCCGAGCATAAATTTTTTGAATAATTGTTTCTCTTGGAAGCTCATGATTGGGGCATGAATATATCATTGATTTAAGCCTCCCCCAAGCTTGAGCGATGCTTTCTCCTTCGCGAGGCCAGAAATTATATATATAATTGCGATCACGATGAACAAGATGCATAGGGTAATATTTTTGATGAAATTCCAGTTTCAATCTTCTATAGTTCCATGATCTCGTATCATCACATAGCCTATACCATGTCAATGCATCTCCCTTCAAAGATAAAGGGAAGACCTTCTTCTTAGCAACATCATCGGGTATACCTGCAAGCTTAAATAATCCACAAACTTCATCCACATATATTAAGTGCTCATCAGGATGCTTTGTTCCATCTCCTGTAAAAGGATTAGCTAGCAGTTTTTCCATCATACCTGAAGGAAATTCAAAAGGGATTTCATTATCAATAGGTTCAGTAGGTCGAGGAGCAACTCTTTGCTCTACTGGTCGGGGTGAAGATACCCCGAACAAGCCCCTCAGAGGATTACTTTCCATAGTAACAAGTGACAGTAAATTTCAGCACACTATATAAATTTTTCCTTACCAAAGTCCACTCACCAAAAGCGCTTCACTCCCCGGCAACGGCGCTAGAAAAGAGTCTTGATGACCCACAAGTATAGGGGATCTATCGTAGTCCTTTCGATAAGTAAGAGTGTCAAACCCAACGAGGAGCAGAAGGAAATGACAAGCGGTTTTCAGCAGGGTATTCTCTGCAAGTACTGAAATAAGTGGTAACAGATAGTTTTGTGATAGGATAAATTGTAATGAGCAACAAGTAAGAAAAGTAAATAAAGTGCAGCAAGGTGGCCCAATCCTTTTGTAGCAAAGGACAAGCATGGACAAACTCTTATAATAGGAAAAGCGCTCCCGAGGACACATGGGAATATCGTCAAGCTAGTTTTCATCACGTTCATATGATTCGCGTTCGGTACTTTGATAATTTGATATGTGGGTGGACCGGTGCTTGGCTGCTGTTCTTACTTGAACAAGCATCCCACTTATGATTAACCTCGATCTATGGCAAGCATCCGCAACTACAACAAAAGTATTAAGGTAAACCTAAGCATAGCATGAAACATATGGATCCAAATCACACTACTAGGAAAAGGGCTATAGATGAAATTTACACTAATGGCGCACCAGAGAAGTGGTGCGCCACTACTATATACTAATGGCGCACCATGTGGTGATGCACCATTAGTGTGGAAGACACTAATGTCGCACCAGACACAAGGTGCGCCACTAGGAACAATTTTTTTTCATTTTTCCAAACATACTAATGGCGCATCCAGGCAAAGTGCACCATTAGTATTTCTAACTAGTAATGGCGCACCGGCCACAGAGTGCGCCATTAGTAGTTTTGAAAAAAAATAAAAAAAATTTGTTAGTAATGCCCAGCCCCACCTCCCCTCGCCCCGTCGCCCCCCTCCCCTCGCCGCCCCCTTGCCCCACCTCCCCTCGCCCTGTCACCCCACCATCCCAACCACCCGCCGCCGCCACCCGCCACCGCCCCCTGGCCCCACCGCCCCTCGCCCCCGCCGAACTCCTCAACGTCTTCGCCTTCCTCCTCGTTGTCGGCGCCGAGCAGCGACGCAGCACCGTACGCCCCCCGACCCTCCTCCTCCCCTTGCCCCTCCTCCTCCTCCCCATGCCCCCCGCCTGCGCCGGGGCTGACGGCCCCTTCTCTGTCTCGCAGGGCAAGGTCTTCGGCGCCTCTACGACACCGACGCCTCCACCGTCTACGGTGTCTGCGCCTTCTTCCACCTCCGGCCACCGCGGCCTCACCGTCGATCCGCGTCACCTCGTCAACCCCGGCCCCGCATGAGCTCGCCATCGTCTTCCTCTCGGTGAGCTGCACCGGTTACCCTTCCCCCCCTTCGATTTCGTCGCCTTAGACTGTCGCACCACCGCGCCCCAGCTCCTGGTTGCCGCCCCCCGTGGCCGTGCTCCCCTCGGCCCCTGGCCGTGCCCTGGCCCCGCCCAGGCGCGCTCACCGCACCGCGACCACGCCTCCACTACGCTCGGGCCGCGCCTCCACTATGTATTTTGTCCAGCCATTGTTTTTAGTGCAAATTTCTCATGTATGTGTGTGTGATCGATTCTATTCTGCTTAACCTTTGTGTCTTGTGTGATTGATTCTATTCTGCATAAGTGGATGGAGCATCTTTAGATGCAGGTGCTTGGTTAGCATAAATTGCATGGTGCAAGGGGAGGGAGTTAGTACTGATTATGGTAGGATGAGTGTCGTAAAACTTAAACATGCTGCCAATCTTGTGGGTTCCTTTGTACCTTGAGATCGTTCCTTGTTGGCAAAATGCAGTTTCCGTAAGACATAGATCTCTCCTTCGTAGCGGCCTTACAAATGTGTGTAAATCTAACCGGTGGAATGCATAACACGTAGCTAAGCAGCCTGAAAGCAGACGCAGTGCAGCAAGTATCAGTGGTAATTTTTTCTCTTTCTTGGGAAGGTGCACACCAGGATCTCTTGGCATTAGTTAGGGATGATAACCCATTCATGAGTTGGGTGACCTGGCTGTCTGGCTTAAGTTGGAGGCTGCAACGGAAGAGTTCATTCAGAAAAAATACAGGCTTTAAAGATGTTTGTGAGTTTCTAGTTCCAAGATATCAAGAGGAAGACAAGTCTTCTAGAATTGTTAAATCTAGTGATGTGATTAAAGATGACATTGCTGCTGAACCTAGTGACACCGAAATAGGTGTTGTGTCTAACGGTAATTAGTCTCTGAATTTTGACAGTGCAGACTACTTCTTTTCATACCTATGCAGCTTTATCTCGCCTCATAATTTGAGTTTATTTGTTTTACTGATGCTATTTGTAAAATTGTAATTGCGCTTACGGATAATGCCCCTTGATTTTGCTTTCTGCCTAGACTAACTCTGTCTACAACCTCTTGCATTTATTTTTCCCCGATGTTTATCTAAACTAGTTTTGTCCTTTTATTTATATATAACCAAACAAGTTTCTTCTACTTATAAAGAGTGTTGGAGCTCATGGCCTTGCCTAAGAAAAACCATCTATAATTGCTAAGTTTAGAATAATAGGTGAGCAACTTTGTCTCGGGTATACAATGCAAACTTCCAGACCATAAGCTAGATACACTATTCAGCAAAAAAAATTGTCGCACTGATGTCCCATTCTGAAGTCTCAGTCCATGTATACTGACCGAGCCATCATACTGCTAGCTAATTTTTTCTTTTCTTTAGACGAATGTTATTATACTGCTAGCTAGTTGCCTACTTTGCATTTTTTGACTACTAGTGGTACTAATAAATTCAACTAGAGCCATCATATGTCCACAAGTGCATTGGTGTAGTTGATTATCTTTTGCTCAAAATTTATGCTGCTATAATGTTGTATGATAATGTTGTAAGGGTACTAATTGGTCTCTTCTGCTGCTTATCAAAGATGGGGGGAAGCAGCCACCGTCGCTCTGCCTCACCGGAGTACGAGTTGGATGCTTTCGAGTTCTTCAGTATCAGCCACGAGGCAGGTATATAAAACAAGAGATCTCCCCTTCACCCATCTCATTATGATAACTCTGTTGTTTGCTACATCACTCCTTGTCCCAAATTGCAGAGGCTGCCTGACACTTTTATGAAGATGCTGGGTGAAGATCCGCCAGATAATGTGAAGCTCCGACAGGCCGGCAGCGGGGTTCGCAGGCTGTGGGACGTGGAGTTGGTGATCGAGGAGGGCCACATGTACCTGTGTCGTGGCTGGGAGAAGTTCTACAGTGCCTACGACCTGCGGACCGGGTACTTTCTTCTCTTCAGGTACGACGATGACGCCACAATGCTCATCGTGAAGGTTTTCAACGCGACTATGTGTCGCATGCGCTACGCTGACGACGAAGATGCCAGTGCGTTCTGCCTCTTCTTATTCCTCTACATTTGGCTTTGTCTCACATCGATTGTTAACGTTCATTGTTGCATTTGGACAGGCAATGGGAGCAGCAGCAGCGACACTGGCTACAGCCAAAGCAGCAGCGATTATGGCTGTAGCAAAAGCAACAACGATTCTGGCTTTAGCGAAAGCAGCAGCGATTTTGACAACAAGAAGGATGATCCGGACTGGAGTGGGGGAGAAGAGGAGCAGAGTGGGGATGAGGAGCTGCAGGATGACGATGGGCATCAGGCTGAGGATGACCTAGCGCTGGTGGTGGCTGACCAAGGGCAAAAGATGGTGGTGGCTGACTATGGGCAAGAGATGGTGGTGGCTGACCATGGGCAAGAGATGGTGGTGGCTGACCATGGGCAAGAGATGGTGGTGGCTGACCATGGGCAAGAGATGGTGGTGGCTGACCATGGGCAAGAGATGGTGGTGGCTAAGGATGACCTAGCGATGGTCGTGCCCGTCCAGCCTGAAGGTGGCCTCGCGATGGTTGTGGTGCCTGACAATGACCACGCACCGGTGGTGGCACCGGCGATCCCACAGCTGGGCGACATGACCACGCCAATTGTGTGGTAGAAGACTACATCCCACAGCTGCCTCCACCGCCTCGCCACTCTTGGCGCATCAGGCTGAGGAAGGAGAAGGAGAAGAACAATGAGAACTGAACTATGTCAGGTATGTCAGATCTCCAAAATGACATATATATACTTAGTTACCTATGTTATCTCTAATATCCTTAGTTTCCTATAGGTTAGCTCCAAAATAACTTATGTTAGCACAAAACGATCAAGTTTACGTAATAAGCTTATAGTCTTCTTCTTGTTCTTCTTCTAATCCAAAATGACATAGGTTAGCTTCATTTTACCTAAGTTGGCTCTAATATGCTAACTTCGAGCTTATATGCTTAGTTTCCTATAGGTTAGCTCCAAAATAACTTATGTTAGCACAAAATGATCAAGTTTACATAATAAGCTTATAGTCTTCTTCTCATTCTTCTTCTTATCCAAAATGACATAGGTTAGCTTCATTTTACCTAAGTTGGCTCTAATATGCTAACTTAGAGCTTATATGCTTAGTTTCCTATAGGTTAGCTCCAAAATTACTTATGTTAGCACAAAATGATCAAGTTTACATAATAAGCTTATAGTCTTCTTCTTATTCTACTTATTCTTCTTCTTATTCTTCTTCTAGTCTTCTTCTTCTTCTTCTTCTCTTCTTCTTCTTCTTCTTCTTCTTCTTCTTCTTCTAACTTCTTTTTTTTCATTTTGCAGATTTGATTTAATTCACGGAAGCTTGCATAGATGGAGTGCTTCTTTTCCATTTGTGTTTTTATTTTGCATGGATGGAGTACTTCTTTGTGAAACTTTTGTGAATTGATGGATAACGGTGTTGGATGAACAATGTGAAACTTTTGTAATATGTAACGATGGAACTATGTGTTGGCTATGTATGTATATATGATGAAACTTGTGTGTTGGATATGATCTGGTGGACGCAGGTAACATCGTTACATATGGCCCCATGTATGTAAGCTAAGCAGATCTGTGTTGTATGTTATCTCTAATATTTTATAACCTGTGAAAATATCAGAAATGAAAAAAAAATTCCCTGGGAGGCATTCTAATGGTGCACTGCAGGCTATTCTAATGGCGCACTACGTGGTGCGCCATTAGAACACCAGATACTAATGGCGCACCAGTGGTGTGCCATTAGAACTTAATTCTAATGGCGTGATGCTAGTGGCGCACCAGTAGTGCGCCATTAGAAGGCAAAACTGGTGCGCCACTACCATGCCTTTTCCCAGTAGTGTCAGCCCCTTATCAATGTAATTTCCTTTATTGTGGCATGAATGTTCAGATCCGAAAGATTCAAGACAAAAGTTTAATACTGACATGAAAATAATAATACTTCAAGCATACTAACAAAGCAATCATGTCTTCTCAAAATAACATGGCCAAAGAAAGTTATCCCTACAAAATCATATAGTCTGGCTATGCTCTATCTTCATCACACAAATTATTTAACCATGCACAACCTCGATGACAAGCCAAGCAATTGTTTCATACTTTTGGTGTTCTCAAACTTTTTCAATCTTCACGCAATACATGAGCGTGAGCCATGGACATAGAACTATATGTGGAATAGAATGGTGGTTATGGAGACGACAAAAAGGAGAAGATAGTCTCACATCAACTAGGCGTATCAATGGGCTATGGAAATGCCCATCAATAGATATCAATGTGAGTGAGTAGGGATTGCCATGCAATGGATGCACTAGAGCTATAAGTGTATGAAAGCTCATCAAAAGAAACTAAGTGGGTGTGCATCCAACTTGCTTGCTCACGAAGACCTAGGGCATTTTGAGGGAGCCCATCATTGGAATATACAAGCCAAGTTCTATAATGTAAAATTCCCACTAGTATATGAAAGTGACAACATATGAGACTCTCTATCATGAAGATCATGGTGCTACTTTGAAGCACAAGTGTGGTAAAAAGGATAGTAACATTGTCCCTTCTCTATTTTTCTCTCAAATTTCTCCCCCCTTTTTTGTTTGGGCTTTTTTCTTCTCTTTTTTATGGCCTTTTTTTTCTCCTTTCTTTTTTCTTTTCGTCCGGAGTCCCATCCCGACTTGTGGGGGAATTATAGTCTCCATCATCCTTTCCTCACTTGGGACAATGCTCTAATAATGATGGTCATCACACTTTTATTTACTTACAACTCGAAAATTACAACTCAATACTTAGAACAAAATATGACTCTATGTGAATGCCTCTAGCGGTGTACCGGGATGAATCAAGAGTGACATGTATGAAAGAATTAAGAATGGTGGCTTTGCCACGAATACGACGTCAACTAGATGATCATGCAAAGCAATATGACAATGATGGAGCGAGTCATAACAAACGGAACGGTGGTAAGTTGCATGGCAATATATCTCGGAATGGCTATGGAAATGCCATAATAGGTAGGTATGGTGGCTGTTTTGAGGAAGGTATATGGCGGGTGTATAATACCGGCGAAAGGTGTGCGGTATTAGAGAGGCTAGCAATGGTGGAAGGGTGAGAGTGCGTATAATCCATGGACTCAACATTAGTCATAAAGAACTCACATACTTATTGCAAAAATCTATTAGTTATCGAAACAAAGTACTACGCGCATGCTCCTAGGGGGGATAGATTGGTAGGAAAAGACCATCGCTCGTCCTCGACCGCCACTCATAAGGAAAACAATCAATAAATAAATCATGCTCCGACTTCATCACATAACGGTTCACCATACGTGCATGCTACGGGAATCACAAACTTCAGAAAAAGTATTTCTCAAATTCACAACTACTCAACTAGCATGACCCTAATATCACCATCTTCATATCTCAAAACAATCATCAAGTATCAAACTTCTCTTAGTATTCAATGCACTTATATGAAAGTTTTTATTATATCCATCTTGGATGCCTATCATAATAGGACTAATTTTATAGCCAAAGCAAATTACCATGCTGTTCTAAAAGACTCTCTAAATAATATAAGTGAATCATGAGAGATCAATAGTTTCTATAAAATAAAACCACCACCATGCTCTAAAAGATATAAGTGAAGCACTAGAGCAAAATTATTTAGCTCAAAAGATATAAGTGAAGCACATAGAGTACTCTAATAAATTCCGATCAATGTGTGTCTCTCCCAAAAGGTGTGTACAGCAAGGATGATTATGGTGAACTAAAAATAAAATACTCAAATCATACAAGACGCTCCAAGCAAAACGCATATCATGTGGTGAATAAAAATATAGCTCCAAGTAAAGTTACCGATGGACGAAGACAAAAGAGGGGATGCCTTCCGGGGCATCTGATGACCCACAAGTATAGGGGATCTATCGTAGTCCTTTCGATAAGTAAGATTGTCGAACCCAACGAGGAGCAAAAGGAAATGACAAGAGGTTTTCAGCAAGGTATTCTCTCCAAGTACTGAAATAAGTGGTAACAGATAGTTTTGTGATAGGATAAATTGTAACGAGCAACAAGTAACAAAAGTAAATAAAGTGCACCAATGTGGCCCAATAGTTTTGTAGCAAAGGACAAGCCTGGACAAACTCTTATAATAGGAAAAGCGCTCCCGAGGACACATGGGAATATCGTCAAGCTAGTTTTCATCACGTTCATATGATTTCCGTTTGGTACTTTGATAATTTGATATGTGGGTGGAACGGTGCTTGGGTGCTGTTCTTACTTGAACAAGCATCTCACTTATGATTAACCTCTATTGCAAGCATCCGCAACTACAACAAAAGTATTAAGGTAAACCTAACCATAGCATGAAACATATGGATCCAAATCAGCCCCTTACGAAGCAACACATAAACTAGGGTTTAAGCTTCTTTCACTCTAGCAACCCATCATCTACTTATTACTTCCCAATGCCTTCCTCTAGGACCAAATAATGGTGAAGTGTTATGTAGTCGACGTTCACATAACACCACTAGAGGCTAGACAACATACATCTCATCAAAATATTGAACGAATACCAAATTCACATGACTACTAATAGCAAGACTTCTCCCTTGTCCTTAGGAACAAACGTAACTACTCACAAAGCATATTCATGTTCATAATCAGAGGGGTAATAATATGCATATAGGATCTGAACATATGATCTTTCACCAAATAAACCAACTAGCATCAACTAAAACAAGTAATCAACACTACTAGCAACCTACTAGCACCAATCCCGGACTTGGAGACAAGAATTGCATACAAGAGATGAACTAGGGTTTTGAGATGAGATGGTGCTGGTGAAGATGTTGATGGAGATTGCCCTCTCCCGATGAGAGGAGCGTTGGTGATGATGATGGCAATGATTTCCCCCTCCCGGAGGGAAGTATCCCCGGCAGAACAGCTCTACCGGAGCCCTAGATTGGTTCCGTCTCGTGGCGGCGGAGTTCCGTCCCGAAAAGTTGCCTCTTGATTTTTTCTCAACGAAAGACTTCATATAGCAGAAGATGGTCATCGAAGAGCCACCAGGGGGATCACGAGGTAGGGGGCGCTCCCTAGGGGGCGCCCCCACCCTCGTGGATAGGGTGTGGGCCCCTTGGTCTTCATCTTAGGCGAGGATTTTTCATTATTTATTATAAGATATTCCGTGGAGTTTTAGGACTTTTGGAGTTGTGCAGAATAGGCCTCTAATATTTGCTCCTTTTCCAGCCCAGAATTCCAGCTGCCGGCATTCTCCCTCCTTATGTAAACCTTGTAAAATAAGAGAGAATAGCCATAAGTATTGTGACATAATGTGAAGTAACAGCCCATAATGCAATAAATATTGATATAAAAGCATGATGCAAAATGGACGTATCAGCATCCCCAATCTTAGGCTTTTGGTTGTCCTTGGATTTTACCTTGGGGTGCCTTGGGCATCCCCAAGCTTAGGCTCTTGCCACTCCCCTTGTTCCATAATCCATCAAATCTTCACCCAAAACTTGAAAACTTCACAACACAAAACTTAACAGAAAATCTCATGAGCTCCGTTAGCGAAAGAAAACAAACCACCACTTCAAGGTACTGTAATGAACTCATTCTTTGTTTATATTGGTGTTAAACCTAATTTATTCCAACTTCTCTATGTTTCATAACCTCCGATACTAGCCATAGATTCATCAAAATAAGCAAACAACACACGAAAAACAGAAACTGTCCAAAATAGAACAGTCTGTAGTAATCTGTATCAAAAGTATACTTCTAGAACTCGAAAAATTATAAAATAAATTGCTGGACGTGTGGAGTTTGTCTATTAATCATCTTCAGAAAGAATAAACTAACTATCACTCTCCAGTAAAAAGTTGTAGCTAATCTCGTGAGCGCTAAAGTTTCTGTTTTTTACAGCAAGATCAAAAAGACTTCACCCAAGTCTTCCCAAAGGTTCTACTTGGCACAAACACTAATTGAAACATGAAAACACATCTAACCAGAGGCTAGATCAAATATTTATTACTAAACAGAACCAAAAAGCAAGAAACAAAAATAAAATTGGGTTGCCTCCCAACAAGCGCTATCGTTTAACGCCCCTAGCTAGGCATAAAGGCAAGGATAGATCTAGGTATTATCATCTTTGGTATGAAATCCGTAAGTGGCTCTCATAATAGATTCATCAGGTAATTTAATTTTATTTCTAGGAAAGTGTTCCACGCCTTTCCTTAACGGAAATTGGAATCTAATATTTCCTTCTTTCATATCAATAATTGCACCAATCGTTCTAAGGAAAGGTCTACCAAGAATAAAAGGACATGAAGGATTGCAATCTATATCAAGAGCAATGAAATCTACGGGCACATAATTCCTATTTGCAACAATAAGAATATCATTAATTCTTCCCATAGGTTTCTTAATGGTGGAATCCGCAAGGTACAAGTTTAAAGAACAATCATCAAATTCATGGAAACCTAACATATCACACAAAGTTTTTGGAATCGTGGAAACACTAGCACCCAAATCACACAAAGCATAGCATTCATGATCTTTAATTTTAATTTTAATAGTAGGTTCCCACTCATCATAAATTTTTCTAGGGATAGAAACTTCCAATTAAAGCTTTTCTTCATAAAATTGCACTAAAGCATCAACGATATGTTTGGTAAAAGCCTTATTTTGACTATAAGCATGCGGAGAATTTAGCACGGATTACAATAAGGAAATACAATCTATTAAAGAACAATTATCATAATTAAATTCCTTGAAATCCAAAATAGTGGGTTCATTGCTATGTAAAGTTTTGACCTCTTCAATCCCACTTTTACCAATTTTTGCATCAAGATCTAAAAACTCCGAATCATTGGGACGCCTTTTAACTAAAGTTGACTTATCTCCAGTCCCATTATTATCAAGATCCATATTGCAAAACAAAGATTTAATAGGAGAAACATCAATCACTTTTAGATCTTCATCCTTATTACCTTCTAGATCTTCCGATTTAGCGGCCATCTTATTGACTAAGGTGGCCTACTTATCCGAAATTTGGGCTATTATTTTTTCAAGATGAGCAAACTGAGATTTCAAGCCATAAAATTCTTTAGACGTATCATCAAGCTCTTTATTCATGTACTGCATAAAGCTTTTTTGTTCTTAAAGCTCGTTTCTAAAGAAATTATTATGCTCAAATTGCAAAGTCATAAAGCTTCTGACATTGTTTTCAATTTCTTCCAAACTTTTAAGGTAAGGATCAACGTTTTTAGGCAGGGACATTAGGGCAAACAAGAAGCAAGCGAAGAGAGAGATGAACAGAAAGAGAGGGCGAATAAAATGGCAAGGGTGAAGTGGGGGAGAGGAAAACGAGAGGTGAATGGAAAATAATGTAATGCGAGGGATAAGAGTTTGTGATGGGTACTTGGTATGTCTTGACTTGTGCATAGACTCCTCGGCAACGACACCAGAAATCCTTCTTGCTACCTCTTGAGCATGTTGTTGGTTTTCCCTTGAAGAGGAAAGGGTGATGCAGCAAAGTAGCGTAAGTATTTCCCTCAGTTTTCGAGAACCAAGGTATCAATCCAGTAGGAGGCCACATGCAAGTCCCTCGTACCTACATAAACAAATAAGAACCTTGCAACCAACACGATAAAGGGGTTGTCAATCCCTTCACGCCCACTTGCAAAAGTGTGATCTGATAGAGATGATAAGATAATATTTTTAGTATTTTTATGATAAAGATTAAAAGTAAAGATTGCAAAATAAACGGCGATAGAAATAGCTAGTTGATGGAAGATTAATATGATGGAAAATAGACCCGGGGGCCTTAGGTTTCACTAGTGGTTTCTCTCAAGATAGCATAAGTATTACGGTGGGTGAACAAATTACTTTGAGCAATTGATAGAAAAGTGCATAGTTATGAGAATATCTAGGCATGATCATGTATATAGGCATCACGTCCGCGACAAGTAGACCGAAACGATTCTGCATCTACTACTATTACTCCACACATCGACCGCCTCCCTGCCTCGTGGCTCCCTCGCTTCTTTCTTGACGTCCACTCCAAGTCTCCTGGATCACGTTTGTTCCAAAAATAACTCTCCCGAAGGTTTCATTCCGTTTGGACTCCGTTTGATATTCCTTTTCTGCGGAACACTGAAATAGGCAAAAAACAGCAATTTGCATTGGGCCTTGGGTTAGTAGGTTAGTCCCAAAAATAATATAAAAGTGTATAATAAAGCCCATTAATCATCCAAAACAGATAATATAATAGCATGGAACAATCAAATATTATAGATATATTGGAGACGTATCAGGGGGTCATTGAGTTTTGTATTGACTTTATTCCTGACCTTAAGCTGATTGGTGTTCCTGAATCGCGACATAAGGGCAGACTGGATGGAAAAGGCAGGCTAGGAGCGGATCAAAAAATATGTATGGAGGAGAATTCTCTCACTCAATCACACTACACAGTTCTACAGAATTCCGCCTTGGTGGCTCTGTATATGGAGGAACACAAGAATTTTCTACGCTCCAAACACCCGGAGCAGTTTGACGACTGGATTACACGTGAACAAACGGGGACTTTCGCCCATTAGTTTTAGACACGTGCCATGCATGACGCCGCTATTGAAGATGACATGTACTTGCTGTCCCAGTTACCATCTTCCAATATAATGACTTTCAAAGGGTACGAGATAAATGGGAATACATTTTACATGATCACCCAAGATAAGAAGAGCACCAACCAAAACAGTGGTGTCCGCTTTGATGCAGCAACCAAGATGGGAAAGGAAACATATTATGGTTACATAGAGGACATATGGGAACTTGACTATGGACATGGTTTGAAGGTCCCTTTGTTTCGGTGTAAATGGGTCAATATGACACGAGGCGGGGTAACGGAAGACCCGTAGTACGGAATGACAACAGTGGATCTCAACAATCTTGTGTATGCAGACGAACCATTCGTCCTAGCCAATGATGTGGCGCAGGTTTTCTATATGAAGGACATGTCTACCAAACCGAGAAAAAGAAAATATAAGGAAGAGAATGCATCATACGATGAGCCAAAGCGCCACATAGTTCTTTCAGGGAAAAGAAACATCGTGGGAGTGGATGACAAGACAGACATGTCAGAAGATTGTGAAAAGTTTGATGAAATTGCTCCATTCACAATGAATATTGACCCGAGCATCCAGTTAAATGATGAAGCTTGTCCATGGTTACGGCGCAAAGGACACACGCGAAGAAAAAGTTTCACACCCAAAGATCCCACTCTGGGATGTGACCGACTTCACTGCCATCACTTTCTTCTCTAGTGAGTTTCCGGACTTATATATCTAGAAAGTCCCTCTTCGAACAAACCGGAGGGAATCTTTGTAATAGTTAGGGTACTTATGTGTTTTGGCATTTGAAACGCGAAGAAATATTATGTGCAATCAAATTCTTTCATGCATTTACTGATTTTTTCTGCTAAATGGCCCTGAAATTGAAAAACACTTCAAATGAACTCTGAAAAGGTTGAAAGTTGGCATGGTATCATCATTTCACCCACATAGCATGTGCAAAAAAGTTGAGAGGGTTACGACTAAAAATGGATGCACTTCGTGTACAAAATGGACAATCTCTTTTGAAGTATCAGGGTTTTAGACGAAACTCATCTGTTACAAAGGCATTTCATTTTTTAACTTATTACAACTCTAGAATTTTTGGCCGTTCAGTATGCACCATTCAAAGCCACGTCATCAATTTTCAACCCGTCCACATCACCGCCCGTTGCCATCCCCGTCGTCGCCACCCGTCGCCGTCCGTGTCGCCTCTAGTCGCCCTCCCCGTCGTCGCTGCCCGTATCCGTCCCCGTCGCCGCCCCCATCGCGCCTCGCCTCGCCGGTGAGCTCTTGCCCCGCCATGGCTACACACACACACATTGTTAGTTATAAAAATTGAAGTAATTTTTATGTTTTTTAGTTATAGAAATGTTAGAAATTTTAGAAATGTTAGTTTTAGCTAGATGAATTAGATTAATTTCGAATTGTTAGACGATCATCGATGTTTTTTTAGTTTCTTAAAATTTTAGTTATAGAAATTTAGAATTTGCATATAAGAAATCACAATCCAATAATTTAAAAATGTTACTTTTGTGGCATATAGTATTTGTTCTCGACGATGCTCGGCCCGCATCCTCGCCGTCGACCCATTCGCGATGATGTCCTGCTTCAGAGGACCCATGTCCGGGACTGGGCTCTGCTGGGCTGGCACTAGGAGGTGCTACCTTCAGGGGCTCGCCGCTTGGTGAGGAACCCGGCCCCAGGTCCCGTCGTCGACCCTGAGCTCCTTTGGTGGCGTTCGCATGGGCCACTTTCGATGCGGAGGGAGCCGGCCCCGCGGGAGATGGTGCGTCGTCGTATCAGGGAGGAGGACGAGCACATCCGTCGCTACATGGCTGCTATGGACGTCAGGTTCTCCAATACCTGGAAGGTTCTTTGGGGAGATCTCTGGAGCTATGATCCTGTGATGGTTCCTTCTCTTTGGGTGTCCAACGCCCGCGCCTCAGGAACCGCGAGTGGCCTAGATTATTCTGTAGTATTCGATCTTTATTAGCTAGCTAGCTAGTGAGGTTTCCGATATATAATATTCGAGATGATGTATTTGAGAATATATATATTATTCGAGACGATGTATTCGAGATTATGTATATTATTCGAGATAATGTATTTGAGATTATATATTATTCGAGATGACGTATTTGAGATTATATATTATTCGAGACGATGCATATTATGTACTATGATTCAGTTTTTCCTTATTGGTTGCATGCATGCATTGTAATTTGAATACTAAATTGTTTTATATTTCTTATGGATTAGTTAAATAAAAGCTATGGTGGACAATACTGGTAGAGAGGGAGAAGAGGCCCTGTTCGAGATCATACGCTCCCCTCGCGGGCCAGATGATCAGAATGAAGAAGGTGAAGGAAATTTGCCCTAGAGGCAATAATAAAGTTATTATTTATTTCCTTATATCATTATAAATGTTTATTATTCATGCTAGGATTGTATTAACCGGAAACATAATACATGTGTGAATACATAGACAAACAGAGTGTCACTAGTATGCCTCTACTTGACTAGCTTGTTGATCAAAGATGGTTATGTTTCCTAGCCATAGATATGTGTTGTCATTTGATTAACGGGATCACATCATTAGGAGAATGATGTGATTGACATGACCCATTCCGTTAGCTTAGCACACGATCGTTTAGTATTCTGCTATTGCTTTTTTCATGACTTATACATGTTCCTATGACTATGAGATTATGCAACTCCCGTTTACCGGAGGAACACTTTGTGTGCTACCAAACGTCACAACATAACTGGGTGATTATAAAGGTGCTCTATAGGTGTCTCCGAAGGTACATGTTGGGTTGGCGTATTTCGAGATTAGGATTTGTCACTCCGATTGTCGGGGAGGTATCTCTGGGCCCTTTAGGTAATGCACATCACTTAAGCCTTGCAAGTATTGCAACTAATGAGTTTGTTGCGGGATGATGTATTACAGAACGAGTAAAGAGACTTGCCAGTAACGAGATTGAACTAGGTATTAAGATACCGATGATCGAATCTCGGGCAAGTAACATACCGATGACAAAGGGAACAACGTATGTTGTTATGCGGTCTGACTGATAAAGATCTTCGTAGAATATGTAGGAGCCAATATGAGCATCCAGGTTCCGCTATTGGTTATTGACCGGAGACGTGTCTCGGTCATGTCTACATGGTTCTCGAACCCGTAGGGTCCGCACGCTTAACGTTACGATGACAGTTTTATTATGACTTTATATGTTATGATGTACCGAAGGTTGTTCGGAGTCCCGGATGTGATCACGGACATGACGAGGAGTCTCGAAATGGTCGAGACATAAAGATTGATATATTGGACGACTATATTCGGACACCGGAAGTGTTCCGGTTGATTTCGGAGAAAATCGGAGTGCCGGAGGGTTATCGGAACCCCCCCGGGAGAAGTAATTAGCCTTATGGGCCTTAGTGGAGAGAGAGGGGCGGCCAAGGTGGGCCGCGCCCCCCTCCCCCTCTGGTCCGAATTGGACTAGGAGAGGTGGGGTGGCGCCCCCCTTTCCTTCTCCCTCTCCCCCTTCCTTTCCCCCTCCTAGTAGGAGTAGGAAAGAGGGGAGTCCTCCTAGCAGGAGGAGGACTCCTCCTCGTGGCGCGCCCTGCAAGGGCCGGCCGGCCTCCCCCCTTGCTCCTTTATATACGGGGGCAGGGGGGCACCCTAGAGACACAACAATTGATCATTGATCTCTTAGCCGTGTGCGGTGACCCCCTCCACCATAATCCACCTCGATAATACTGTAGCGGTGCTTAGGCGAAGCCCTGCGTCAGTAGAACATCGACATCGTCACCACGCCGTCATGCTGACGAAACTCTCCCTCAACACTCGGCTGGATCGGAGTTCAAGGGACGTCATCGGGCTGAACGTGTGCTGAACTCGGAGGTGCCGTACGTTTGATACTTGATCGGTCGGATCGTGAAGACGTACGACTACATCAACCGCGTTGTGCTAATTCTTCCACTTTTGGTCTACGAGGGTACGTAGACAACACTCTCCCCTCTCATTGCTATGCATCACCATGATCTTGAGTGTGCGTAGGATTTTTTTTGAAATTACCACGTTCCCCAACAGTAGGTGATGGCTCCCAATATCTAAACAATACCGGGGAGGGTGATGATATGATATTCGATCGCGACGGCTGAATTGATGAAGTCATGAACTATGATTATGATGAAGAAGAAAATGTTGATCTTGAAATAACAGAGACCGGCGAGGTATATTTATATAAGCAGGAAACTGGTGATAATCACATGTTTTAAATGATTTTAAGATATATTAAGGAATCGATATTTCTTCTTTCAGCCCTCCGGATCGAGCAAATCTTCTACAGGCAGCAGGACAGTGCGAGGCCCGGCCAAAAAGTTGAAGGAGGGCATAATGTACAACATCGATGCCATCAAAACTGATGGCGAACAATCGCGCCTAAGAACATTGCGAACAAGTTCGTTCGTCAGTGCAGAGTTCTTGTGAAGGACCAACTCCGATCTCCCTTCAAGAATGGAAAGAGCTAGCAAAGAAACGTCCAGATCTTACTTTTGTCGACGACATAGCAAAATCTCTTCTTTGAGAATCTCTCATGGAACATTTCACCCTACCAGATCATTTCACAGATGCAGATGTGCAGAAAGTCAAGGACGCTGCTCTTAGGAAGATGGCAATTGCATTCAACAACCACAAGAAAACTATATGGACCAAGTATGCCGCGGGAGGAAGGAAGACTCCAGAATTCTAGGGAACACTGGAGAAGCAAAGAGATCACTGGCCCGCTTTCATGAAATTCAAGGAATCAGAATTATCTAAGGAACGGTCGACAAAAAACAAGGCCCTTGCCGCAAAAAAGGAGCAGTTCCATAGGCTGGGGCCAGGTGGCTATGCGGTGGCAATGCCTAACTGGGATAAGTCTGAGCAAGAGATGCTGGCTTCAGAGGTCACTCCAGTTACATTGAGCTGGCCTCCCAGGTGCAGAACTTGGTTCTATGCGCATGGGAGGCGTTAGACCCAAAGACAGGCCAGGTTTTGAAGAAGGCATGTCTTGGAGCCAAAGATAAGTTACTTGAAGCAATAGAAGATGCTCGAACGGGGGTGTTCATGCCCAACAGAGAGAACGACGAGCTTACGCGCACCCAGGGAAATCCTGAACACCCAGGAAGAACACGAGGCAAGGGCGTTGTTCCATGGTATGAGGGCTTTTTGGACTGGAACGCCGGCTACAGAAGCTGTGCGAGAAGGAAGATGGAGGAGGAGAAGAAGAGGAAGCTGGAGGAGGAGCAGAGGAAGTAGGAAGCAGAACGCCTTCAAGGCCTAGAATCAGCGCACACGGACTTGGCACTCAAATTCCAGCGGCAGCAGCAGCAGATCGACTCACTTAGCCAGGAGAGGGGGTCTCAGCAGCGGCAGCAGCTAGCGGATGATCCAACATTGGATAGCACCGTCCCATCCATGCCGAGAAGCAGCGTGGGTTCCGTCCCGGGTGACGCACTGCTGGACAGAAACCCTGTGGATGACATCATGGAGAACACTAACTGTGAGCTACACTTCAAAATGAAGAACATATCCATGAAGGTGGCGGACGCCGTTGCTTATACAACCCCCCCCCCCCCGCGAAGCAACCTTCAATTGCAACCCGATTCCAGCCGGCTATGCTCATGTCATGGTTGATGAGGTGGTGGACCAATATTCGGGGTTAGAGCTTGACATTCCTGGAGGTGACGAGGAGCACACACTGGGAGAGGCCATACATAGTATCATCCTATGGAGAAAGGATTGCATCATCTTTTGAAGGCCACCGACACCGCGTCAGCTGACTCCTCCTTGAAGTCCGCCACCGCGTCAGCAGACTCCCGCTCCTCCAAGTCATCAGCCACCGCCTCAACAGAGTCCAGCTCCTTCAAGTCCACAAACGTGTTAGGCCAGTCCTCCTCCTCCTCCAAGTCCGGCATAGCGTTAGAACACTCATCCTGCTTCATGTCCGCCAACGCGTCAGGACACTCCTCTTCCAAATCCGACACCGCGTCAGGCCACTCCTCATGTTCCAACTCAGCCACGTTAGTCGTCTCCACTGCCTCAGCAATCGCGGAAGAGAGCCGCCGCAGCTATGGTGCGTAGCGGTACAAGTCAAGGTAGTACAGGAGGTACAGGCGGAGGCAAGCGATTTCGATATGGTCCAAGCCTCGCGCCTCTTCCATAGAGGCCTTACGACATGACCAAGGAGTAAAACAAAGCCATAGTGAAGGCCCAAGTGGACACCCATTTTGGACCAAAACTGCCACCGCCGCCAAGGGAGAAAGTGCCTGAGGATAAGATTGACCACTTTATGCATATGGATAAAGCACCAGCTCACAAGCTTGTTGACTCAGACTATGAACGCCAAATCAGGAAGGCACATCGAGCACAACAAAAGAAGGAGTCGAGCTCGAGCTCGAGCCAAGCAGCTGGCAAAAAATGCGGGAAAACCGTTCCAAAACTGGGAGAACAGGCGGCGCAATCGATCCCCCTATTGTTGTACCAACACATGAGAGTACCGGCGCCGGTCAGCTGGTAATAATCGACGAGCATAGACGGTAGGCTGAAGAGATTGGTATCACTGTTGGGTAACTCCTAGAGATCGAGCCCATGGATACGATTAGAGAGGAGGACATAAAACAAAAATATGTCCGCGGCGAACCTATGGTCAAGCCTGAGGAGGTCAAGAAGCTTTCAACGAGAATGTATGAATTGCGTCAATGGTACATGGAAATTTGTAAGACCCACAATCGAGAGTTCCTCATGGTGAAAGTCAAGGAAGAGGATTACTTCCATGGGACAGCTCTCTCTATTGAGTATACAGAACTGTTTCAGTTATTCAATCAAGATGCACTCGACAAATCTATTGTCAGATGCTATTGTCTGTAAGTGATTTCTTTCTGTAATTTAAGTCTCAAGATAGCTGTAGTGCTCTCGTTGATCATTACCTGTAATTATCGTCACTATATTCTTTTCTATGGTATTATGCAGGATGAAGATGTACGAAATGAGAAAAGGTGGACGCAATGGCATTGGGTTCATTGACCCAAATACCATTAATGAAGAGACATGGTCATATGCATGGTATCGACAAGAAGTAGAGAAAAACATGCTAGAGTTCTTGAAGCGCCTCAATACCAATCGAGATATACTACTTCCTTACAACTTCCAGTGAGTCACACTGTCTTGTACTACAAATTCAGTTTTTGCTTACTAGCTAGATGTTAATAAGTGTATAGGGTTTAGGGTTAGTTGATGAGTGTTATGCACATGCCCGCTTAATTTATACATGCAAACATATGCGCATGCAGGTACCATTGGATCTTGTTAATCATTCAAGTTGATGAAGGAACAGTTGAAGTGCTGGACTCACTGCTTAAAGAACCTAAAGACTACTCAATCGTGAAGGGGATAGTCAACAGGTAATTTCAATCATTATTGAACTATATATGTCGACCTCTTTAGTTCGTCATTTCCTGATATCAACTAATTAATAACTCCTTTATTGATTTTCTTTGCCGGCGGGCAGGGCTTGGCAAAAGTTCATCAAAGATGTTCCAGCCCCGTTCAACGAAAATCTGTATTGGTTTCTACCTAAGGTAAGTAATTAAGTACTACTAGCTAGCTACCATCTCTTTAATTCTAGTTTGAATACCATTAATTATCATGCTTGATTAATTATTATCTGATTGAATTCTATTCTCGTAAAGGCCATGAAGCAGGCGCCGGGGACTGATTTATGTGCATACTACATTTGCGAGAACATTCGCATGATGGCGTCCGAAAGGACCAAATCCGCTAGACAGTTATGGGTACGTTTGCTAGAACACTATTCACAATTTTTACATCATTATCGATATCTAATCACATAACTAATACATGCATATTGATCTCATTCTTAACAGTTCAATTCAGTGCGGGAGAAGCTCCTACCAATGGAGCGCGTACGAGCAATTAGAGAGGAAATAGTGGGATTTTTGCTCGACCATGTCATAGATCCCACAGGAGAATTCCATTACCCGCTACCGCAGTAATGCCTCCATGTAGGAGAAATTGTATATACCAAATTGTATATATACACATGTGTATACGTGAATGGTGGTGCGAGACATTCGATGATATATATATATATATATATATATATATATATATATGATCGGTTCTACGAGAAATTCCATTTATATATATGCATAAGGTGTACAATATGTAGTATCGTAAAATACCAGCAAATGAAAAAGAATTAAATGAAAAACACAAAATTAAAGGAAAAAGAAATCCTGAACCCAAAACCCCCAAACCTTGTAGTACGGTTGGTATTACCAACCAGTACTAAAGGTCTTCCCGCCCCCGCCGCTGGCTTGTGCCATGTGGTGGCCCTTTAGCGGCGGTTCGTGCTTAACCGATACTAAAGGTGGGGGGGGGACTTTAGTCCCCACCCTTTAGTGCCGGTTACGTAACCGACACTAAAGGGCCTTACGAACCGGGACTACAACCCTGTTCTGCACTAGTGCCTAAAACAAGTATGAAACTGCCACCTCTTGAGCACTGCATTGGTTTTCCCTTGAAGAGGAAAGGGTGATGCAGCAAAGTAGCGTAAGTATTTCCCTCAGTTTTCGAGAACCAAGGTATCAATCCAGTAGGAGGCCACATGCAAGTCCCTCGTACCTACATAAACAAATAAGAACCTTGCAACCAACGCAATAAAGGGGTTGTCAATCCCTTCACGGTCACTTACGAGAGTGAGATCTGATAGATATGATAAGATAATGTTTTTGGTATTTTTATGATAAAGATGCAAAGTAAAATAAAAGGTAATAAAAATAGCTAAGTGTTGGAAGATCAATATGATGGAAAATAGACCCGGGGGCCATAGGATTCACTAGTGGCCTCTCTCAAGAGCATAAGTATTACGGTGGGTGAACAAATTACTGTTGAGCAATTGACAGAATTGAGCATAGTTATGAGAATATCTAGGTATGACCATGTATATAGGCTTCACGTCACAGACAAGTAGACCGACTCCTGCCTGCATCTACTACTATTACTCCACATATCGACCGCTATCCAGCATGCATCTAGAGTATTAAGTTCAAAAGAACAGAGTAACGCTTTAAGCAAGCTGACATGATGTAGAGGGATAAACTCATGAAATATGATATAAACCCCATCTTGTTATCCTCGATGGCAACAATACAATACATGCCTTGCTGCCCCTACCGTCACTGGGAAAGGACACCGCAAGATTGAACCCAAAGCCAAGCACTTCTCCCATTGCAAGAAAGATCAATCTAGTAGGCGAAACCAAACTGATAATTCGAAGAGACTTGCAAAGATAACCAATCATATGTAAAAGAATTCAGAGAAGATTCAAATATTGTTCATAGATAAACTTGATCATAAACCTGCAATTCATCGGTCTCAACAAACACACCGCAAAAGAAGATTACATCGAATAGATCTCCACAAGAGAGGGGGAGAACATTGTATTGAGATCCAAAAATAGAGAAGAAGCCATCTAGCTAATAACTATGGACCCGTAGGTCTGAGGTAAACTACTCACACATCATCGGAGAGGCTATGGTGTCGATGTAGAAGCCCTCCGTGATCGATGCCCCCTCTAGCGGAGCTCCGGAACAGGCCCCAAGATGGGATCTCACGGGTACATAAGGTTGTGGCGGTGGATTTAGATTTTTGGCTCCGTATCTGGTAGTTTGGGTGTTTGTAGGTATATATAGGAGGAAGAATTACGTCGGTGGAGCAACGTGGGGCCCACGAGGGTGGAGAGCGCGCCCTGGCTGGGGGTAGGTGCGCCCCCTACCTCGTGCCTTCCTGGTTGATGTCTTGACATAGGGTCCAAGTCCTCTGGATCACGTTCGTTCCAAAAATCATGTTCCCGAAGGTTTCATTCCGTTTGGACTCCGTTTGATATTCTTTCTCTGTGAAACTCTGAAATAGGCAGAAAAAACAGCAATTCTGGGCTGGGCCTCCGGTTAATAGGTTAGTCCCAAAAATAATATAAAAGTGTATAATAAAGCCCAATAATGTTCAAAACAAAATATAATATAGCATGGAACATTAAAAAATTATAGATACGTTGGAGACGTATCAAGCATCCCCAAGCTTAATTCCTGCTCGTCCTCAAGTAGGTAAATGATAAAAACAGAATTTTTGATGTGGAATGCTACTTGGCATAATTTCAATGTAATTCTTCTTAATTGTGGTATGAATATTCAGATCCGAAAGATTCAAGATAAAAGTTCAATATTGACATAAAAATAATAATACTTCAAGCATACTAACTAAGCAATTATGTCCTCTCAAAATAACGTGGCCAAAGAAAGTTCATCCCAACAAAATCATATAGTTTAGTCATGCTCCATTTTCATCACACAAGAATGCTCTCATCATGCACAACGCCGATGACAAGCCAAGCAATTGTTTCATACTTCAGTAATCTCAAATTTTTCAACCTTCACACAATACATGAGCGTGAGCCATGGATATAGCACTATGGGTGGAATAGAATATAATGATGGGGTTATGTGGAGAAGACAAAAAAGGAGAAAGTCTCACATCAACGAGGCTAATCAATGAGCTATGGAGATGCCCATCGATTGATGTTAATGCAAGGAGTAGGGATTGCAATGCAACGGATGCACTAGAGCTATAAATATATGAAAGCTCAACAAAAGAAACTAAGTGGGTGTGCATCCAACTTGCTTTCTCACGAAGACCTAGGGCATTTGAGGAAGCCCATTGTTGGAATATACAAGCCAAGTTCTATAATGAAAAGTTCCAACTAGTATATGAAAGTGACAAAACAAGAGACTCTCTATCATGAAGATTATGGTGCTACTTTGAAGCACAAGTGTGGTAAAAAAAGCATAGTAACATTGTCCCTTCCCTCTTTTTCTCTCAATTTTTTGGGCCTTCCTTTTTTATGGCCTTTCTCTTTTTTTTCCTCACTTGGGACAATGCTCTAGAAAATGATGATCATCACACTTCCATTTATTTAGAACTCAATGATTACAACTCGATACTAGAACAAAGTATGACTCTTTATGAATGCCTCCGACGGTGTACTGGGATATGCAATGAACCAAGAGTGACATGTATGAAATAATTATGGATGGTGGCTTTGCCACAAATACTATGTCAACTACATGATCATGCAAAGCAATATGACAATGATGAACGTGTCATGATAAACGGAACGGTGGAAAGTTGCATGGCAATATATCTCGGAATGGCTATGGAAATGTCATAATAGGTAGGTATGGTGGTTGTTTTGAGGAAGATATAAGGAGGTTTATGTGTGAAAGAGCGTATCATATCACGGGTTTTGGATGCACCGGCGAAGTTTGCACCAACTCTCAATATGAGAAAGGGCAATGCACGGTACCGAAGAGGCTAGCAATGATGGAAAGGTGAGAGTGCGTATAATCCATGGACTCAACATTAGTCATAAAGAACTCACATACTTATTGTAAAAATCTACAAGTCATCAAAAACCAAGCACTACGCGCATGCTCCTAGGGGGATAGATTGGTAGGAAAAGACCATCGCTCGTCCCCGACCGCCACTCATAAGGAGGACAATCAAAGAACACCTCATGTTTCAAATTTGTTACATAACGTTTACCATACGTGCATGCTAAACTTCAACAGAAGTATTTCTCAAATTCACAATGACTCAACTAGCACAGCTTTGATATCACTACCTCCATGTCTCAAAACAATCATCAAGCATCAAACTTCTCTTAGTATTCAACACACTCATAAGAAAGTTTTTACTAGTCTTGAATACCTAGCATATTAGGATTATTTAAGCAAATTACCATGATGTTTAAGACTCTCAAAATAATCTAAGTGAAGCATGAGAGAATAATAGTTTCTATAAAACAAAACCACCACCGTGCTCTAAATTAAAGATATAAGTCAAGTACTAGAGCAAAAACTATATAACTCAAAAGATATAAGTGAAGCACCTAGAGTATTCTAATAATTTCCGAATCATGTGTGTCTATCTCAAAATGTGTGTACAGCCAGGATGATTGTGGTAAACTAGAAAGCAAAGACTCAAATCATACAAGACGCTCCAAGCAAAACATATATCATGTGGTGAATAAAAATATAGCTCCAAGTAAAGTTACCGCTGGAAGTAGACGAAAGAGGGGATGCCTTCCCGGGCATCCCCAAGCTTTGGCTTTTTGGTGTCCTTAGATTATCTTGGGGTGCCATGGGAATCCCCAAGCTTAGGCTCTTGCCACTCCTTGTTCCATAATCCATCAAATCTTTCACCCAAAACTTGAAAACTTCAAAACACAAAACTTAACAGAAAACCCCGTGAGCTCCGTTAGCGAAAGAAAACAAAACACCACTTCAAGGTACTGTAATGAACTGAGTCTTTATTTATATTGGTGTTAAACCTACTGTATTCCAACTTCTCTATGGCTTATAAACTATTTTACTAGCCATAGATTCATCAAAATAAGCAAACAACACACGAAAAACAGAATCTGTCAAAAACAGAACAATCTGTAGTAATCTGTAACTACCGCAAACTTCTGGAACTCCAAAACTTCAGCCAAAACAGGACGACCTACAAAATTTGTTTATTGATCAGCAGCAATTGGTATCACTATTTTACCACGTTCTGGTGATTTTTAACAATTATTTTTGTGAACAGAAAGTTTCTGGAATTTACAGCAAGATCAAATAACTATCATCCAAGAAGATCCTATAGGTTTAACTTGGCACAAACACTAATTAAAACATTAAAACAACTCTAACCAGAGGCTAGATCAAATATTTATTCCTATACAGAAGCAAAAAGCAAAAAAACTAAAAATTAAAATTTGGTTGCCTCCCAACAAGCGCTATCGTTTAACGCCCCTAGCTAGGCATAAAAGCAAGGATAGATCTAGGTATTGCCATCTTTGGTAGGCAATCCATAAGTGGCTCTCATGATAGATTCATATGGTAATTTTATTTTCTTTCTAGGAAAGTGTTCCATGCCTTTCCTTAACGGAAATTGGAATCTAATATTTCCTTCCTTCATATCAATAATTGTACCGATCGTTCTAAGCAAAGGTCTACCGAGAATAATAGGACATGAAGGATTGCAATCGATATCAAGAACAATAAAATCTATGGGCACATAGTTCCTATTTGCAACAATAAGAACATCATTAATTTTTCCCATAGGTTTCTTAATGGTGGAATCCGCAAGGTGTAAGTTTAGAGAGCAATCATCAAAATCACGGAAACCTAACAAATCGCACAAAGTCTTTGGAATCGTGGAAACACTAGCACCCAAATCACACAAAGCATAGCATTCATGATCTTTAATTTTAATTTTAATAGTAGGTTCCCACTCATCATAGAGTTTTCTAGGGATAGAAACTTCCAACTCAAGTTTTTCTTCATAAGATTGCATCAAAGCATCAACGATATGTTTAGTAAAAGCTTTATTTTGACTATAAGCATGAGGAGAATTTAGCACGGATTGCAACAAGGAAATACAATCTATCAAAGAGCAATTATCATAATTAAATTCCTTGAAATCCAAAATAGTGGGTCATTAATATCTGGAGTTTTGATCTCTTCAATCCCACTTTTACCAATTTTTGCATTAAGATCTAAAAACTCTGAATTTTTGTAACGCCTTCTAGGTAAAGGTGGATCATATTCAGTCCCATCATTATCAAGATTCATATTGCTAAACAAAGATTTAATAGGTGACACATCAATAACTCTTAGATCTTCATCTTTATTTTCATAGGAACTAGAAGAACACGCTTTTACAAAGCAATCTTTCTGAGCACGCATCCTAGCGGTTCTTTCTTTGCACTCATCAATGGAATTCTCATGGCTTTGAGAGACTCATTGATATCATGCTTAGGTGGAATAGATCTAAGTTTCAAAGAATCAACATCAAGAGAAATTCTATCAACGTTCCTAGCCAATTCATCAACTTTAAGCAATTTTTCTTCGAGCAAAGCATTGAAATTATTTTGTGAATTCATAAACTCCTTAACACTAGTCACAAATTCAGAGGGCATCTTATTAAAGTTCCAATAAGAATTGTTGTAGGAATTACCATAATTATTATAGGAATTACTAAGATAAGGCCTAGGATTAAAGTTTCCTCTATACGCGTTGTTACCAAAATTATTCCTACCAACAAAATTTACATCCATAGATTCATTATTATTATCAATCAAAGTAGACAAAGGCATATCATTAGGATCAGAAGAAACACTCTTAGTAGCAAATAATTTCATAAGTTCATCCATCTTTCCACTCAAAACATTAATTTCTTCTATCGCATGCACCTTTTTACTAGTAGATCTGCTGACGTACTCCGCAGCGTGTCATCACACCACAGCCAAGACTTTATCTGAATCGATTTTGCTTCTCCGCCTCAGCACGTTTTGCGAGGCGGTTTCCTTGGCACGTATTATCAAAGCAGAGATCGTGTCCCCAATTTACGGGATTCTCATCAATACGGATGTGGGTAACCCAACCGCGCCATTTATCACAGCGCTTGGGAGGCAAGCGAGTTTTACTAGGCTGGTGGGGACGCATAACCGCATTCGCCCATATAAGGGGATAAGGATCCACCTTTTTACCTACGCCTTCTTCCTCCTTTGCCTATCCATCTCCTGCATACTCGAGCTCCAGCGCCCAAGCCCGCACTTCCCACCTCGACCTTCTCCAGCGATGTCCGGAGCGGGAGGCAAGTGGAAGGCCTCCTCCGTCACGGAGGGCGACGTCAAAAAGCTTAGGAAGGCCGGATACTTGTCCAAGGACATCGCGCACCGGCTTCCCGAAAAGGGGCAGCTCCTCCCCACCCCAGGGCCCCATGAGAGGGTAGTATTTCTTCCCCACTTCCTCCGCGGACTGGGTTTTCCACTCCACCCCTTCGTCCAGGGGCTCATGTTCTACTACGGCCTGGATTTCCACGATCTGGCCCCGAACTTCATCCTCAACATCTCGGCGTTCATCATCGTGTGTGATGCCTTTCTCCGCGTCCGCCCCCATTTTGGCCTCTGGCTCAAGACCTTCAACGTCAAGACCAAGGTGGTGCGCAGCAGCCAGGCGGAGTGCGGAGGTGCCATGGCGGGCAAAATTGCCAACGTCCTATGGTTCGAGGGCTCCTTTGTGGAGACCCTAAAGGGGTGGCAAGCCGGGTGGTTTTACATCACCGCGCCACGCGATCCGAAATGGATCGCAGCCCCTGAGTTTCGATCCGGACCCCCCACGCGGCTTATGTCCTGGAAAGAGACAGGTCTGTCGTGGGGTAAAGAAGAAGAGGTGACTGGACTGAAGACATGCATCCAGTCCCTGGTAAACAAGCCAATCCGGCTTGTCAATGTAGTCCAGGTCATGCTCGTCTGCCGAATCCTCCCGTGTCAACAACGGGATTTTACTCTATGGGAGTTTGACCCGGTGCAGCACCGAACCATTAACAGGCTCTTCGACACGACGTATGAAGACGTCTGGAAGGTGCTAATAAAAGGCGCCGAGGCTCCCGCATCCGCTTCCGAGGACCGCGGATACAACTCGCAGCGTCATGCTAGAGAGGTAAGCTATTTTCACCTTTTACAAGATGTTAAGTTCTTTCATAGTTTGACTCTATGTGGGATCTAAACTCCCTTACCTTTGACAGGCTTGGCAGGAAATATCCGGACCAATTAACTATCCGGCTCCCTTGCCCGAAGAACCAGCCCCTGCTCGCTTAGCGAAGCTGCTGGCTCCGGCTCCTTATGTGGTGCCGGAGAAGAAGGCCAAGAAGAAGGCCGCGGGGACTCTAAAGAGTGCCCGGCGTCAGGAGGTGTCGGATTCATCATCCGACGAATCCGAAATGCACTCCTCCCGTGACGACGAGGAGGAGGAAGAAGAAATCCCTCCCCCTCCAGCGGGGGAAGGGAAGAAGAGGAAGGCCGCCCCAACAGGGGAAGCCAAAGGGTCCAAGAAGAGGAAGACCCCTCTGCCGGACTACTCCCCCGACGCTGACGAGGACGAAGAGGGGTGGCCGGAAAGGGCCAAGCGTCCGGCGGAGTTGTAAGTATTCGGATACCAGAGTAACTCATAATATTCCTTTGTTTGCACAGCTTTCCCTTATGTCGAATATAATTATGCAGCCCGCCCCGGGCTGGAGTCGACGATTCGTCGAGCGGCTCTTTGAATTCGTCAGAAATGAACTCAGTTCTGCCTGCTACCTCCCCCGAGGCTGCAGACGACGCTGAAGTGGCGTCGCGGCAAGTTGCCGGCCAAGAGGAGGTGGTCCTGGAAGAGCCACGAGGCGGCCTCCCAGACTCCGGGAGTAGGGGGGACAAGACCCCCCAGGGCTCTGAGTCCGGCTTTGTGCCGGACACCGCGCCGGAATCTTCAACGGTTCCGGACCTCGGCAAGCGACCTCCTTCTAAGAGGAGTAAGCCTACCAAGCCGGCAGCCTCCGTCCAACCGGAGGCGCCGGATAATTTACTGGAGGTGCTTAAGGGCGCCTCCATTGACGAGGAGCACCGTACTATTATGAGTGCGGTGGTCCAGAAGGTTCAGTCCGCCAAGAGCGGACTGACTGAAGCTTGTGCTAGCCTTCTAACAGGCTTCGAGGTAAGTAAAAATATGTAAAAATATTACCGCATAGACAGTAGCCCCTGATGCTCTGTTTGGCATTCGGAAAGAAGATCCGAATAGAGGATCTAATAATTTTCGCAGGAGTCTAACAATAAAAGAGTCAATATGCGTATGCAGGCTTCCCTGCTAGCCATCGCCGCACTGACTGTGGAGGTCGGTGCCCTGAAACAGGGTCTCGAGCGGACCGAGCAAGAGCTCGGCCTTGCCAAGCGGCAGCTCAAGGAGAAAGAAGGTAAGAAATACCTTATGGAAAAAATGCCTATAAAAAGACGCAATTGCAAAATATAACAAGATTGTGCTGCTTATTGTAGGGGCCACGACTGAGGTGGCAACCCTCAAGCAGGCGTTGTCCGGGGCCAAAACCAAAGCGGCCGCGGAGCGCACCGAGCGAGAGAAACTTGAGGCCCAGGTCGGCGAGGTGCAGCAGGAGCTTCAGACTCTCATGACAAAACATGAGAGTTTGGAGCTTGAGTCAAAAACGCAAGCGTCTGAGCTCGCGGCGGCCCTTGAGACTGCCAAGTCCGCCAAGGCCGAAGCCCAAAAGGCCCTCCAAGAGTTGGAGGAGATGAAAAAGATAGCGGCGGGTAAGGCATTCTTCATGCAAAGTAGAAATATAAAAGTAAACTACTTGTTACTTACACGAATCTGGAGCTCTCCAGGGGCATTTGCAGATCTTCCCCGTAGCATATCCGATGCCGCCGCATTCTACCGAGCCGAAGAGGGCAGCTCAACGGAGAAGGTGTTCTGGTCTCAGTATGCTAAGGCCGGACACCCTGTGCCCTTAAGTGACCAGCTGAAGCAGCTGGTCGAGCTCCACAAGGCGGCCGAACAGGCCATGAAGGGCCTCATAGTTCGGCTGTGGCCTGGAGAGGCCCAGCCTGGGAGCTACTTCGGTCTGGTGCGGCAGCTGGTGGAGGCCTGTCCAAGGCTTGAGGTCATCAAGCGCTCTGTCTGCATCGAAGGTGCCCGAAGGGCCCTAGCCCGTGCAAAGGTGCACTGGGGTAGGCTGGACGGTGTGAAGCTTGTGAAGGACGGGCCGCCAGCGGGGAAGGAGCATCGCAAGCCTGAGAACTACTACAAGGATGTTCTGGAGGGTGCTCGCCTTGTGGCAGACGAATGTACCAAGGATGTAATCTTTGAATGAACTCGCTCGTGTTTTATCCTGTGCGCTGAAAACTTGTTCATAGGCGCTAAGCAATTCTTGTTGAATTTAAAATATTATTTTCTGTGTGGCTGTTTATCAGAAATTTGAGAGATGGCCAGTCGTCGGCTTCTGCCCCCTTGCCACTAGTGCTGGGGTGTTCGGGATAAACCTGAGCGCTCTTTTTCCCATAGTTGGGTCCTTCGAGGGAGGCGCTCAGCACAACGAACCAGGCAATCGGACTATGATGCTTGAACACTCTCACTTAGCCATAGAACTTTATAATTTTAAATTTCGGCGAAGCCCCTAGTTCGGAAGACCGAGTTCGGGGCGCTATCCACGCCTTTGGCCGTACAAAGCTGGCTCCTCCCTCGAAGCGGCAAAAGTCTTTAGGGACTCAAAAAACCTCTCGAACAGCGACCGGTCTCTTGCCTCATCATGACAGTCAGTTTTAGCTTTCTCCACTGAGGTGCTCGCCCGGCCGAATCGGGGCACAATCGCAGTGGTTCTCCAGGTGCTACCTTAGCCGATAGAGCGGAACGTAAGGTAACCGAACACAGGAGCCGGGCAAACCCAACTATTGACCCAAATCATGATTCGGAGCTGATGCATATAGTGCTATAAGTTCGGGGTGCCGCACTTGTGAAAGTGTACGGACTTTTTACGCCAAATTGAGGGGTACTGAAGCCCCTGGCGTATTTGCCGTACAACAGTGTACGGGTGCCACATGTTATTAATGAACATATAAAAGATAGTAATGCAGAAAATAGACAAAAGCTATGCATTGTTTGTAGAAAGGCTGCTATCAGAGCAGAACGATACAAGTGGTATGATAAGCAAAAGATGTTGGACTATTTAACGTGTCCTGGCAAGGGGCAGGCTGCGGGATTGTATTCAAAACAGGTATGCTGCTCGTAACAGAGACCACCTGGGAGTTCCATAATGCGGCATGGCTTGTGTGCTTCCCTGGATCTTGCATCGTTTGTGCGGCAGTTGAATTGCCGAACAGGTCGTCCGAAGTATGGAGTCCTGAAAGTAAGGAAAAAATAGAAAACGAATTCGGCTGACCCTAGTACGGTTTAGGCCGTATTTTGGGCATGCCGTGATTGTGCCCCTTCCGCTGCGCCCATGGTATTTCAAGAGCGTAGTTATGTATGCAATGGCTGGGGTTGGGGCCGCATTCCTACGCCTGCTCAGAACGTGCCAAGCGGTCTTGTTGTAGGTTACTCCGAGCGTGCTTCTGCACTTCCGCGGCGAGGGCTGCCGTGTGCTCCTCCGTTCGGAGGGAGCATTCGGTGTTTCCATTGACCCTGATTACACCTCGAGGGCCTGGCATCTTGAGCTTTAGATATGCGTAGTGCGATACCGCATTGAACTTTGCAAATGCGGTTCGCCCGAGCAGGGCGTGATAGCCACTGCGAAACGGGACTATGTCGAAGATTAACTCCTCGCTTCGGAAATTATCCGGGGATCCGAAGACCACTTCAAGTTTTACTGAGCCTGTACAGTTGGCCTCAACACCTGGTATAACGCCTTTAAAGGTCGTTTTGGTGGGTTTAATCCTTGAGCGATCTATGCCCATTTTCCGCACTGTATCCTGGTAAAGCAGGTTCAGGCTGCTGCCACCGTCCATGAGGACTCTTGTGAGGTGAAAACCGTCGATAATTGGGTCAAGAACCAATGCGGCAAAGCTGCCGTGACGGATGCTAGTGGGGTGGTCCCTTCGATCGAAAGTGATCAGGCAGGAAGACCATGGGTTGAACTTTGGGGCGACTGGCTCCATCGCGTATACGTCCCGTAGCGCACGCTTCCGCTCCCTCTTGGGAATGTGGGTTGCGTATATCATGTTCACCGTCCGTACTTGTGGGGGGAAACCCTTCTGTCCATTATTGTTCGCCGGCCTGGGCTCCTCCTCGTCATCGCTGTGCATCCCCTTGTCTTTGTTTTCGGCTCTTAACTTGCCTGCCTGCCTGAATACCCAACAATCCCTGTTGGTGTGATTGGCTGGCTTTTCGGGGGTGCCATGTATCTGGCACAAGTGGTCGAGTATTCGGTCCAAACTGGACGGGCCCTGAGTATTCTTTTTGAATGGCTTTTTCCGCTGACCAGATTTGTAGCCTCTGAATCCGGCATTAACTGCCGTGTCCTTGTTGCTATCACTGCTAACGCGGCACTTTTGCTTGTTCCGGCGTGTCCTGCCACTTTTGTCCTTGGTATCTGACTTACCAAGGTTCTTTGCTAAGTTGTTACTGCGAGCTAGCCAGCTGTCTTCTCCTGCGCAAAAGCGGGTCATGAGTGTCGTGAGGGCTACCATCGATTTCGGCTTTTCCTGTCCCAGGTGCCAGGCCAGCCACTCGTCGCGGATATTATGCTTGAAGGCCGCTAAGGCCTCTGCATCCGGACAGTCGACTATCTGGTTTTTCTTTGTTAGGAACCATGTCTAGAATTGCCTGGCCGATTCGTCTGGCTGCTGAATTATGTGGCTTAGGTCATCAGTCTCCGGTGGTCGCACATAAGTGCCCTGGAAATTGTCGAGGAATGCGGCTTCCAGGTCCTCCCAAGAACCGATTGAATTTGCTGGCAAGCTGTTAAGCCAATGCCGAGCCGGTCCCTTGAGTTTGAGTGGGAGGTATTTGATGGCGTGTAGATCATCGCCACGGGCCATGTGGATATGAAGGATATAATCCTCGATCCATACCGTAGGATCTCTTGTGCCATCGTATGATTCGATGTTTACGGGTTTGAAACCCTCGGGGATTTTATGATCCATTACTTCATCTGTGAAACACAGTGGGTGTGCGGCGCCTCTGTATTGGGCTATATCACGACGCAGCTCCAAGGAGCTCTGTCTGTTGTGTTCGGCCCAGCCGGATTTGTATCCGAAGTGACGATCATTGTCACGTGCCGTGGGGCGCCCGCGCGATCCGTAGATCGATCTTGTTTTCCTTGCCTTGTCCTCCAGTATGTCTCGCAGGTCTGGCGCGTTTCCCGTGCCTTAGTCTTTGAACGGCGCCGGGGCATGGCTTGGGTGGAGGGCCGAGAGGCCTCTCTGTCCCGGCCGCGAGGTGGCCGGTCGACCGTGTCATGCGCTGGTGATGTAGGTGCTTCCTCCTCTGATCGGGGTAGCGGCCTGCGCTTTGGGTAGCTCTTGGAGGGGCGTTCGAGTTCGTACTCTTCAGCCGCAAGGACTTCAGTCCATCTGTCAGCTAGCAAATCTTGATCAGCTCTAAGCTGTTGCTGCTTTTTCTTGAGGCTGCTTGTCGTGGCTATAAGCCTGCGTTTAAAACGCTCTTGTTCGGCGGGATCTGATGGCACGACGAATCCGTCGTCATCGAGGCTTGCCTCGTCTTCGGAGGGAGGCATATAATGATCATCCTCAACCTCCTTGTCTGCCGCTCTCTCGTGAGGGCTGGCTTCGCCATCCTCCTGTGCCGATTCTTGCTGGATGGGGTGTTCTTCGGCACTATCCGGGGTAGTATTATCTCCCGTGCCGGAATCACCGTTTTTACTTTGGCGGGATTTAGAGCGGCGCCGCTGATGCCGGCGCTTGGGATGTTTCCTGTTGGTGTCATCCCCCATTGTTTCATCGCCATCTCCATCTTTAGGAGTATCCACCATGTATATGTCATACGACGAGGTGGCCTTCCAGTGCCCTATAGGCGCTGGTTCTTGATCGTCTCCTGCATTGGCGTCCATACCGTCGATGTCTTCGGAGTTGAAGTCGAGCACGTCGGTTAAGTCATCGACGGTGGCTACGAAGTGGGTGGTGGGTGGGCTTTGAATTTCATCGTTCGTATCCCATCCTCACTGACCGTAGTCTGGCCAGGGCTCTCCTGACAAAGAGAGAGACCTTAGTGACTGTAGGATATCGCCAAAGGGCGAGTGTTGAAAGATGTCTTCACCGGTGAACTCCATGATCGACGCCCAATCGGATTCGATTGGAAGGGGCGCGGAGGGCTCGGAGTCCGGAAAGGAGTCCGGCCGCTCGGAGTCACGGATCTTGCAGGGTGCCGGGCTGGCGTTCGGCTCGATCGCCTTTGAGATCGCAGCCCCCCAGGTGGCGTCCAACCGCTCATCCCCGATTGGCACGGCGGGCTCCGAATTAAGGATCAGAACCGGTGCGTGTGCGGCCTCCAGGGCACTGTTCGGCTGCAGAGTTAAGTCATGCCCATCAAGACAGTGCGGCGCACTCGGCTGTGGCTCGAATCCGTTGAAGATCAAATCCCCGCGGATATCAGCTGTGTAGTTTAAGCTTCCAAACCTGACCTGACGGCCAGGGGCGTAGCTTTCGATCTGCTCAAGGTGGCCAAGCGAATTGGCCCGCAGTGCAAAGCTGCCGAAGACAAAGATCTGTCCGGGGAGAAAAGTCTCACCCTGGACCGTATTGTCGATGATCGAAGGAGCCATCGGGCCTAAGAGCGACGACACAGAGGAACTCTCAATGAAAGCACCAATGTCGGTGTCAAAACCGGCGGATCTCGGGTTGGGGGTCCCGAACTGTGCGTCTAGGCGGATGGTAACAGGAGACAAGGGACACAATGTTTTTACCCAGTTTCGGGCCCTCTCGATGGAGGTAAAACCCTACTCCTGCTTGATTAATATTGATGATATGGGTAGTATAAGAGTAGATCTACCACGAGATCAAGGAGGCTAAACCCTAGAAGCTAGCCTATGGTATGATTGTATGTCGAAGATGTTGTCGTACGGACTAAAACCCTCCGGTTTATATAGACACCGGATAGGGTTAGGGTTACATAGAGTCGGTTACAATGGTAGGAGATCTTGAGTATCCGCATCGCCAAGCTTGCCTTCCACGCCAAGAAAAGTCCCATCCGGACATGGGACGAAGTCTTCAATCTTGTATCTTCATAGTCCTGGAGTCCGGCTGAAGGTATAGTCCGGCTACCCGAACACCCCCTAATCCGGAACTCCCTCAGTGCCATTGAGAATAATTAACCATAATATTATCTAGGAGTTTAGTAGCTTCTCCTAAAGTGATTTCCATAAAAGTGCCAACCGTGGCCGAGTCTAAAAGATTTCTAGAAGAAAAATTCAATACGGCATAATTTTTTTGTATAATCATCCACAAATTCAAACCATGTGTAGTGCAATTACGTATCATTAATTTCATCCTCTCCCAAGCTTGTGCAATATGTTCATGATCAAGTTTTTTAAAATTCATAATATCGTTTCTAAGAGAGATGATATTAGCGGGAGGAAAATATTTAGAGATAAAAGCATCTTTGCACTTATTCCAAGAATCAATACTATTTTTAGGCAAAGATGAAAACCAAGCTTTAGCACAATCTCTAAGCGATAAGGGAAATAGCTTCAGTTTAACAATATCATTATCCACATCTTTCTTCTTTTGCATATCACACAAATCAACGAAGCTATTTAGATGGGTAGCGGCATCTTCACTAGGAAGGCCGGCGAATTAATCTTTCATGACAAGGTTCAACAAAGCAGCATTTATTTCACAAGATTCAGTATCGGTAAGAGGAGCAATCGGAGTGCTAAGGAAATCATTGTTGTTGGTATTGGTGAAGTCACACAATTTAGTATTATCTTGAGCCATCGTGACAAGCAAGCAATCCAACACACGAGCAAACAAGAGACGGAAAAAAGAGGCAAACGGAAAAGAGGGGGTAAATAAAACGGCAAGGGTGAAGTGGGGGAGAGGAAAACGAGAGGCAAATGGCAAATAATGTAATGCGGGAGATAAGGGTTTGTGATGGGTACTTGGTATGTTGACTTTTGCGTAGAATCCCCGGCAACCACGCCAGAAATTGCTCGTTGTCGAGAGTCAAATCGTGACTTGACTTCGTGTAAGCCTCCCCGGCAATGGCGCCAGAAATCCTTCTTGCTACCTCTTGAGCACTGCGTTGGTTTTCCCTTGAAGAGGAAAGGGTGATGCAGCAAAGTAGCGTAAGTATTTCCCTCAGTTTTTGAGAACCAAGGTATCAATGCAGTAGGAGGCCACGCGCAAGTCCCTCACACCTACACAACAAATAAATCCTCGCAACCAATGCAATAAAGGGGTTGTCAATCCCTTCACGGTCACTTACGAGAGTGAGATCTGATAGATATGATAAGATAATATTTTTGGTATTTTTATGATAAAGATGCAAAGTAAAATAAAAGGTAATAAAAATAGATAAGTGTTGGAAGATTAATATGATGGAAAATAGACCGGGGGGGCATAGGTTTCACTAGTGGCTTCTCTCAAGAGCATAAGTATTACGGTGGGTGAACAAATTACTGTTGAGCAATTGACAGAATTGAGCATAGTTATGAGAATATCTAGGTATGATCATGTATATAGGCATCATGTCCAAGACAAGTAGACCGACTCCTTCCTGCATCTACTACTATTACTCCACACATCGACCGCTATCAAGCATGCATCTAGAGTATTAAGTTCATAAGAACAGAGTAACACTTTAAGCAAGATGACATGATGTAGAGGGATAAACTCATGCAATATGATATAAACCCCATCTTGTTATCCTCGATGGCAACAATACAATACGTGCCTTGCTTCCCCTACTGTCACTGGGAAAGGACACCGCAAGATTGAACCCAAAGCCAAGCACTTCTCCCATTGCAAGAAAGATCAATCTAGTAGGCCAAACCAAACTGATAATTCGAAGAGACTTGCAAAGATAACCAATCATACGTAAAAGAATTCAGAGAAGATTCAAATATTGTTCATAGATAAACTTGATCATAAACCTGCAATTCATCGGTCTCAACAAACACGCCGCAAAAGAAGATTACATCGAATAGATCTCCACAAGAGAGGGGGAGAACATTGTATTGAGATCCAAAAATAGAGAAGAAGCCATCTAGCTAATAACTATGGACCCGTAGGTCTGAGGTAAACTACTCACACATCATCGGAGAGGCTATGGTGTCGATGTAGAAGCCCTCCGTGATTGATGCCCCCTCTAGCGGAGCTCCGGAACAGGCCCCAAGATGGGATCTCACGGGTACATAAGGTTGCGGCGGTGGAATTAGGTTTTTGGCTCCGTATCTGGTAGTTTGGGGGTACGTAGATATATATAGGAGGAAGAAGTACGTCGCTGGGGCGACATGTGGGGCCCATGAGGGTGGAGGGCGCGCCCTGGGGGGTAGGTGCGCCCCCTACCTCGTGCCTTCCTGGTTGATGTCTTGACATAGGGTCCAAGTCCTCTGGATCACGTTCGTTTCGAAAATCACGTTCCCGAATGTTTCATTACGTTTGGACTCCGTTTGATATTATTTTTCTGCGAAACTCTGAAATAGGCAAAAAACAACAATTCTGGGCTGGGCCTCCGGTTAATAGGTTAGTCCCAAAAATAATATAAAAGTGTATAATAAAGCCCAATAATGTCCAAAACAGAATATAATATAGCATGAAACAATCAAAAATTATAGATACGGTTGGAGACGTATCAGAAACAATTTTGCAAGAATAAAACTACGAGTACTTTGCGGGAATAAAACTACGAATAAATTGCAAGGTAATAAAAGTGGATAGCTTTTGTCAACAAGAAAGTCATTTGTCCCTAGGCAATCGATAACAAGTACCGGTAATCATTCTTCTAATTCTACATGAGGGAGAGGCATGAGCTAACATACTTTCTCTACTTGGATCATATGCACTTATGAATTGACCCCTAGCAAGCATCCGCAACTACTTAAGATCATTAAGGTCGTGAAACACAACCATAGCATTAAGTATCAAGTCCTCTTTATCCCATACGCAACAACCTACCTACTCGGGTTTAAGCTTTTGTCACCCTCGCAACCCACCAAAAGCGAATCATGAACATATTGCAACACCCTACAGCGGGGACCCCTCATGTTTGCGCAAGATGGAGGGCACCGTGACGGTGTCCTGGACTAGGGGGTACTCACCACATCATCTCCCGATTAGTTGGATTGGGCCAAGGACCCCCATGGCCGTTTACTCATGGGCCAGTTCAGAGAGCCGATGCACACACGGGGAAGATTCCACAAGACTTGGTGATCAAGACAAGAACTCCTCTCCACCGACGTATTCGACTAGGACTCTTGTTATCCTAGCCCTCTGGTATGTTATATAAGCCGAGGCCAATCTAGTCGATAGATCATTGTGACATTACTCATCATACCTCTAGGGTTTAGGCTCAACATATGATCTCGAGGTAGATCAACTCTGTAATCATACACATTGAATACAATCAAAAGCAGCATGTAGGGTATTATCACTTCGAGAGAGCCCGAAGCTGGGTAAAATCCCGTGTATATGTTACCATTGATCCTTAGACATGCATCTTGGGACTCCCTACCCAAGATCTGCCGGTTTTGACACCGACAATGGTGCTTTTATTTTGAGTTCCGCGGTGTGGTCGGCAAAAGGATCAATGACTTGCCTGCAGGTCAACTGCGACGACGTCGTCTTCGTCACCGCCTCAACTGGTCGCCTTGGATTGACCGAGGACTGTGCCCTACCTTCAGTCATCATGTTCGAACGAGGGCCTTCATCAACTCCGATCTCTATCAAGATCATGGAGGAATCATCTATGGAGCTTGGGGGATCAACGTCAACATTGCCCTCGTGCGACCGAGCTGTTTTTATGGACAGCGAACTTGTATCCGCCGTCACCGCCTCCTCGAGCATCGGTTTGGTGATTGCTTCAGTGGAATAGTGCGGAATTGAGTATGTAGCAACCCTGTAAAATTTCATCGCGTTCCGATGGAGGAATTTTCGGCGATCTATGATATACTGGAGGCCTGTTGAGTCTGGACGAGAATCTGGACGTGTTTAGGGCGTGGTCTCCGGAGCTTAGCTCGGAGTTTATTTGGAAGATCTAACCATTCATCTTGTGCGGAATTTCCATATCTATGACCTCTCAAAATTTCAGCTCGATCCGACGGTCCAAACTCCAGGAACCTTCCGATTAGTGCATCACTTTTCAGATCTGTTTTCTGCACGAGAACGAATCTGACCAGAGTTCATATTTTTTATGGACGGGATTTCGGACATCCTTTTTTAAGGAAGTTTTGTATGGGGTATTGTGTTTTGTTCCCAAACACATCCCACTAATTTTAAAGTCTTTTCCAATATGATCCTCACTGTTGCGCCGATGTCAAACCGGCCCGACAACGTTGCTCCACGGCTGCCGACCTGTGCTAGACATGTCAAGGCTTTGTTAAGCCGAGCTCACCTTCATTGGATCATCATCTCTGCGAGCTGAACAAGAGTTCGGCATTGCGACGGATAAATCATCAACAACATAGCCGTCCAATGGATTACACGAGGCGGGCACATCGACATCACCGCGCGGTCACTTCATCAAGCCGGCATTGACCACGTCACGAGCTACGACCTGCATCGGCATGGCCGCACTGTTGCTTCTTCAAGCCGATGTCCCTCACGCTAACCTACTTCGACACCTTGGCTGGACCGGGGGCTCCGCTATTTCTTCATCAACATGCTCCGATGACTTCGGCGTCACCGGCCGACCAACTTCGACACATCGGCTGGCATGGCGATTGGTTCAGACCAGGCCGCGCTGTCATCCCGGCGTGCCGACTTCGTCGTCCCACCTCCGTCGACACAGTTGTGTCATATCCTTGGAATGTTGCCCTATGTTGGCAACCCACGCCGTTAGCTTCATCAACCTACTCCGGAGACTTTGGCATCACCAGCCGACCAGCTTCGTTACGTTAGCTGGACCGGGGGCATTGCCTCGGCGAGAGAATCTTTGCCAGCATCGCCATGCCGTCGTTTCATCACCCATCAGGCAATGGGTGTGAAGATCAAGTCCCAATTGTGGGAGTAACCTTTCTTCGGACTGCTACAACAAATAAACCAGGTGCTACTAATCCTAGCAATTTTTGCTTGTTCGGGTTTATTTTTTCCAAGGAATTATTGCTCCGGTTTGTTCCATCATCTGTACACAGATCTATCAAATGGTGGCCGCATTAACGACGGTCGTGTGGTGGTTCAGTCAGTATCTGTACATAGTTCGGTGAACGCCGCATCCGGAACTCGGACCGACCTGTGAATTCGGGCTTTGCCACACCTTTACCGCATCACACCGACACCATGCATCGACATTGACTTAGGCGCTAGGCCACATATTTTTAAATAAATTATCTTGCATAAATTAATTACGCGAGGATTTTTATATATTTATATTATTATTGTTGGCCTGCACTATTTTACTTGTGCAGGTAATGGACTTCGACTGCGTCACATGGTCTCTTCGGCAAGCCGACGCCGTCGTCCCAATCGGTGTAAATCGGCTCACGTGATCACCTTGCTGGTCGTGTTGCCATACCGACGTGTTCGGTTGCCTCGGGGACTTCGGCATCGCCGAGAGAGCTCTTCCTCATCGAGTGTTCGGCGCACAGGCCAGATTTCCTTTATTACTCACCTTGCATAAATTCTTTATTATGCAACATTTTTTTAATTTATTATTATTACTATTATCTCTGGTTTGCACTATTTTTGTGCACAAGTAAATGATTTGGGTCGGGCAGTGTTTTCACCTCGGCTGGACGGGGGGCTTCATCAACACTTCATTAACCCACGCCGGGGACTTCGGCGTCACTCTGCCGGCCCGCATTGGCCGTGCTATGTCACCACTTCAGAGTGCCGATCTCTTCGCTCCGCCACCTTGGGACCGGCATGGGGAATGGAACCTTGTCCCACATCAAGCTCGGACCGCGTAATCAATGCCGAACACATTAGCAAGCTAAGTCACTTTCATGCTCAAAAACTTTTAGTTTTAAATTTTGTTCGGTTCGACCAAGCATTATGCTTTTTTTGGCAAAAAGTTGCTTATGAAAAATTTCCTTGTCAGAACTTTGTTTGTGACACACAAATTCAAATACCCCGTCTGCTTCCTTTATGAAGCCTTTCCTCTTGCATATGATTATACTTGTATGGCTCCGTTCCTTGTTCGTGCATTACGCCACAATATGCACCATGTTGACTTAAGTGTTCCGCAAGCTGGGTTGCCTTGCTCCTGTGTTTACCCCTACGTTCCCGATTGTTCGGCTAGGGAGTAAAGGGAGCACCGCTGTGATTGTCACGATCGGGTCATCCAAGCTCGGACTTCTGCTACGTCTTGAGCTTGCGTTGGATTTCCCCGAAGAGGAGAGGATGATGCAGCACAGTAGCGTAAGTATTTCCCTCAGTTTTTCAGAACCAAGGTATCAATCCAGTAGGAGGCAACGCGCAAGTCCCTCGCACCTGCACAAAACAATATCTCAACGCAACCAACGCGATTAGGGGTTGTCAATCCCTTCTCAACAGGTGAGATGTGATAGATAGGATAGATAATATTTTTGGTATTTTTGATATAAGATGCAAAGTAAAAAGTAAAAGGAAAAGTAAAGACAAAGCAATAATAAAGTGATGGAGATTGATATGATGAGAATAGACCCGGGGGCCATAGGTTTCACTAGTGGCTTCTCTCGAGAGCATAAGTATTTCTACCGTGGGTGAACAAATTACTGTTGAGCAATTGACAGAATTGAGCATAGTTATGAGAATATCTAGGTATGATCATGTATATAGGCATCACGCCCGTGTCAAGTAAACCGACTCCTGCCTGCATTTACTACTATTACTCCACTCATCAACCGCTATCCAGCATGCATCTAGAGTATTAAGTTAAAAACAGAGTAACGCCTTAAGCAAGATGACATGATGTAGAGGGATAAATTCATGCAATATGATATAAACCCCATCTTGTTATCCTCGATGGCAACGATACAATACGTGCCTTGCTACCCCTTCTGTCACTGGGAAAGGACACCACAAGATCGAACCCAAAGCTAAGCACTTCTCCCATTGCAAGAACTACCAATCTCGTTGGCCAAACAAAACGGTTCGAAGAGACTTGCAAAGATAACCAATCATACAAAAAAGAACTCAGAGAAGATTCAAATATTATTCATAGATAGACTTGATCATAAACCCACAATTCATCGGTCTCAACAAACACACCGCAAAAAGAAGATTACATCGAATAGATCTCCATAAGAGAGGGGGAGAACATTGTATTGAGATCCAAAAAGAGAGAAGAAGCCATCTAGCTAATAACTATGGACCCTAAGGTCTAAGGTAAACTACTCACACTTCATCGGAGAGGCTATGATGATGTAGAAGCCCTCCGTGATGACGGCCTCCTTCCGGCGGAGCTCCGGAACAGGCCCCAAGGGACTTTGTGGATACAGAAAGTTGCGGCGGTGGAATTAGGTTTTTGGCTCTATCTCTGGTAGTTTGGGGGTACATAGGTATATGTAGGAGGAAGAAGTACGTCGGTGGAGCTTCGAGGGGCCCACGAGGCAGGGGGCGCGCCCTAGGGGGGGCGCTTCCCACACTCGTGACCGCCTCTCCTGTTCCTTGGCATAGGGTCCAAGTCTCCTGGATCACGTTCGGTGAGAAAATCACGTTTCCGAAGGTTTCATTCCGTTTGGACTCCGTTTGATATTCCGTTTCTTCGAAACACTGAAATAGGCAAAAAACAGCAATTCTGGGCTGGGCCTCCGGTTAATAGGTTAGTCCCAAAAGTAATATAAAAGTGAATAATAAAGCCCAATATAGTCCAAAATAGTAGATAATATAGCATGGAGCAATCAAAAATTATAAATACGTTGGAGATGTATCAGGCATCCCCAAGCTTAATTCCTGCTCGTCCTCGAGTAGGTAAATGATAAAAAAGATAATTTTTGATGTGGAATGCTACTTGGCATAATTTCTATGTAAATCTTCTTAATTGTGGTATGAATATTCAGATTAGAAAGATTCAAGACAAAAGCTCATATTGACATAAAAACAATAATACTTCAAGCATACTAACAAAGCAATTATTTCTTCTCAAAATAACATGGCCAAAGAAAGTTATCCCTACAAAATCATATAGTCTAGCTATGCTCTATCTCACCACACAAAGTATTTAATCATGCACAACCCCGATGACAAGCCAAGCAATTGTTTCATACTTTAACATTTTCAAAACTTTTACGATCCTCACGCAATACATGAGCGTGAGCCATGGATATAGCACTATATGTGGAATAGAATGGTGGTTGTGGAGAAGACAAAAAAGAGGGGAAGATAGTCTCACATCAACTAGGCGTATCAACGGGCTATGGAGATGCCCATCAATAGATATCAATGTGAGTGAGTAGGGATTGCCATGCAACGGATGCACTAGAGCTATAAGTATATGAAAGCTCAACAAAAGAAACTAAGTGGGTGTGCATCCAACTTGCTTGCTCACGAAGACCTAGGGCAATTTGAGGAAGCCCATCATTGGAATATACAAGCCAAGTTCTATAATGAAAAATTCCCACTAGTATACGAAAGTGACAAAACGAGAGACTCTCTATCATGAAGATCATGGTGCTTCTTTGAAGCACAAGTGCGGTAAAAGGATAGTAACATTGCCCCTTCTGTCTTTTTCTCTCATTTTTTTTATTTGGGCCTTTTTTATGGCCTATTTTTTTTCGTCCGGAGTCTCATCCCGACTTGTGGGGGAATCATAGTCTCCATCATCCTTTCCTCACTTGGGACATTGCTCTAAAAATTGATGATCATCACACTTCTATTTACTTTACAACTCAACGATTACAACTCAATACTTAGAACAATTATGACTCTATGTGTATGCCTCCGGCGGTGTACCGGGATATGCAATGATTCATGAGCGACATGTATGAAAGAATTATGAATGGTGGCTTTGCCACAAATACGATGTCAACTACATGATCATGCTAGCAATATGACGATAATGGAGTGTGTCATAATAAACGGAACGGTGGAAAGTTGCATGGCAATATATCTCGGAATGGCTATGGAAATGTCATGATAGGTAGGTATGGTGGCTGTTTTGAGGGAGGTTTATGGTGGGTGTATGATACCGGCGAAAAGGTGTGCGGTATTAGAGAGTCTAGCAATGGTGGAAGGAAGAAAAGTGCGTATAATCCATGGACTCAACATTAGTCATAAAGAACTCATATGCTTGTTCCAAAAATCTAGAAGTTATCAAAGAAAAGTATTACGCACATGCTCCTAGGGGGATAGATTGGTAGGAAAAGACCACCGCTCGTCCCCGACCGCCACTCATAAGGAAGACAATCAATAAATAAGTCATGCTCCGACTTCATCACATAACGGTTCACCATACGTGCATGCTACGGGAATCACAAACTTTAACACAAGTATTCCTCAAATTCACAACTACTCAACTAGCATGACTCTAATATTACCATCTTCATATCTCAAAACAATTATCAATCATCAAACTTTTCTTAGTATTCAACGCACTCAAAAGAAAGTTTCACATATCTTGAATACCAAGCACATTATTATTAAGCAAATTACCATGCCGTTAGGAACTCTCAAAATAATCTAAGTGAAGCATGAGAGATTAATAGTTTCTTTAAAACAAATCCACCACCGTGCTCTAAAAGATCTAAGTGAAGCACTAGAGCAAATATTCAATGCTCAAAAGATATAAGTGAAGCACATAGAGCAAAACTACATGGCTCAAAAGATATAAGTGAAGCACATAGAGTATTCTATCAAATTTCAATTCAATTATGGCTCTCTAAAAAGGTGTGTACAGCAAGGATGATTATGGCACACTAACAAACAAAGACACAAATAATACAAGATGCTCCAAGCAAAACACATATCATGTGGTGAATAAAAATATAGCTCCAAGTAAAATTACCGATGGAAGTAGACGAAAGAGGGGATGCCTTCCGGGGCATCCCCAAGCTTTGACTTTTTGGTGTCCTTGGATTATCTTGGGGGTGCCATGGGCATCCCCAAGCTTAGGCTCTTGCCACTCCTTGTTCCATAATCCATCAAAAGATTTCACCCAAAACTTGAAAACTTCACAACAAAAAACTCAACAGAAATCTCATAAGCTCCGTTAGCGAAAGAAAGCAAAACACCACTTCAAGGTACTGTAATGAACTCATTATTTATTTATATTGGTGTTAAACCTACTGTATTCCAACTTCTCTATGGATTATAAACTATTTTACTAACCACAGATTCATCAAAATAAGCAAACAACACACGAAAAACAGAATCTGTCAAAAACATAACAGTCTGTAGTAATCTATAACTAACGCCAATTTCTGTAAAGTGAAAAATTCAGCCAAAATAGGAAGTTCTATATAATTTGTTTATTGATCTACAGCAAAAAGAATCAACTAAAAAGAACGATCCTGTGATTTATCATAATTATTTTCATGCACGCAAAGTTTCTGTTTTCTGCAGCAGAATCAAATTACTATTACCGTAGGTTATCCTAGCGGTCTTACTTGGCACAAACACTAATTAAAACACAAAAACAAATCTAACAAGAGGCTAGAACAAATATTTATTCCTAAACAGAAGCAAAAAGAAAAAAACTAAAATAAAATTGGGTTGCCTCCCAACAAGCGCTATCGTTTAACGCACCTAGCTAGGCATAAAAGCAAGGATAGATCTAGGTATTGCCATCTTTGGTAGGCAAACCATAATTGGCTATCATGATAGATTCATATGGTAATTTTATTTTCTTTCTAGGGACGTGTTCCATGCCCTTTTTTAGGGGGAATTGGAATCTAATGTTCCCTTCCTTCATGTCAATAATCGCACCAATCGTTCTAAGGAAAGGTCTACCAAGAATAATAGGACAAGAAGGATTGCAATAAATATCAAGAACGATAAAATCTACGGGCACATAATTCCTATTTGCAACAATAAGAACATCATTAATTTTTCCCATAGGTTTTTTAATAGTGGAATCCACAAGATGCAAGTTTAGAGAGCAATCATCAATATCACGGAAATCTAGCAAATCACACAAAGTTTTGGGAATAGTGGAGACACTAGCACCAAAATCACACAAAGCATAAAACTCATGATCTTTAATTTTAATTTTGATAGTAGGTTCCCACTCATTATAGAGTTTTCTAGGGATAGAAACTTTCAACTCAAGTTTTTCTTCATAAGATTGCATCAAGGCATCAACAATATGTTCGGTAAAGGCTTTGTTTGGAGTATAAGCATGGGGAGAATTTAGCACGAATTGCAACAAGGAAATACAATCAATTAAAGAGCAACTTTCATAATTAAATTCCTTGAAATCCAATATAGTGGGTTTAGCAACATCTAGGGTTTTATTTCTTTCAATCCCACTTTCATCAATTTCTTCATCAAGATCTAAATACTCCAAATTTTTTGAACGCCTTCTAGGTAAAGGAAGATCATATTCAGTTTCATCAAGATTCACATTACAAAACAAAGATTTGATAGGGGACACATCAATAACTTTTAGATCTTCATCTTTATTTTCATAGGAATTGGAAGAACACGCTTTAATAAAAGTATCTTTCATAGCACGCATCCTAGCGGTTCTTTCCTTGCACTCATCAATGGAAATTCTCATGGCTTTGAGAGACTCATTGATATCATGCTTAGGAGGAATAGATCTAAGCTTTAAAGAATCAATCTCAAGAGAAATTCTATCAACGTTCCTAGCCAAATCATCAACTTTAAGCAATTTCTCTTCAAGCAAAGCATTAAAATTCTTTTGTGAATTCATAAACTCTTTAATACTATTCTCAAATTCAGAGGGCATCTTATTAGAGTTTCCATAAGAGTTGTTGTAGGAATTTCCATAATTATTAGAAGGATTACTAGGATAAGGCCTAGGATTAAAATTCCCTCTATAAGCGTTGTTACCAAAATTATTCCTACCAACAAAATTCACATCCATAGATTCATTATTATTCTCAATCAAAGTAGACAAAGGCATATAATTAGGATCAGAAGAAACACTCTTAGTAGCAAATAATTTCACAAGTTCATCCATCTTTCCACTCAAAACATTGATTTCTTCTATCGCATGCACTTTTTTACTAGTAGATCTTTCAGTACGCCATTGAGAATAAATAACCATAATATTATCTAGGAGTTTAGTAGCATCTCCTAAAGTGATCTCCATAAAAGTGCCTCCCGTGGCCGAATTTAAAAAATTTCTAGAAGCAAAATTCAATCCGGCATAAAATTTTTGTATAATCATCCACAAATTTAAACCATGAGTAGGGCAATTACGTATCATTAATTTCATTCTCTCCCAAGCTTGTGCAACATGTTCATGATCTAGTTGCTTAAAATTCATAATGTCGTTTCTAAGAGAGATGATCATAGCGGGAGGAAAATACTTAGAGATAAAAGCATCTTTGCACTTGTTCCAAGAATCAATACTATTTTTAGGCAAAGATGAAAACCAAGCTTTAGCACGATCTCTAAGCGAAAAAGGAAATAGCTTCAATTTAACGACATCATTATCGACATCTTTTTTCTTTTGCCTATCACATAAATCAACGAAGCTATTTAGATGAGTAGCAGCATCTTCACTAGGAAGGCCGACAAATTAATCTTTCATAACAAGATTCAAGAAAGCAGTATTGATTTCACAAGATTCAGTATTGGCAAGAGGAGCAATCGGAGTGCTAAGGAAATCATTATTATTGGTATTGGTAAAGTCACACAATTTGGTAGTATCTTGAGCCATCGCTTCAAACAAGCAACACACGAGCAAACAAAAGGCAAGCGAGAAAAAGGCAAACGGAAAAGAGAGGGCGAATAAAACGGCAAGGGTGAAGTGGGGGAGAGGAAAACGAGAGGAAAATGGCAAATAATGTAGTGCGAGAGATAGGGATTATGATAGGTACTTGGTATGATGACTTTAGCGAAGACCTCCCCGGCAACGGCGCCAGAAATTCTTCTTGCTACGTCTTGACCTTGCGTTGGATTTCCCCGAAGAGGAGAGGATGATGCAACACAGTAGCGTAAGTATTTACCCTCAGTTTTTGAGAACCAAGGTATCAATCCAGTAGGAGGCAACGCGCAAGTCCCTCGCACCTGCACAAAACAATATCTCAACGCAACCAACGCGATTAGGGGTTGTCAATGCCTTCTCGACAAGTGAGATGTGATAGATAGTATAGATAATATTTTTGGTATTTTTGATATAAGATGCAAAGTAAAAAGTAAAAGGAAAAGTAAAGACAAAGCAATAATAAAGTGATGGAGATTGATATGATGAGAATAGACCCGGGGGACATAGGTTTCACTAGTGGCTTCTCTCAAGAGCATAAGTATTTCTACGGTGGGTGAACAAATTACTGTTGAGCAATTGACAGAATTGAGCATAGTTATGAGAATATCTAGGTATGATCATGTATATAGGCATCACGTCCGTGTCAAGTAAACCGACTCCTGCCTGCATTTACTACTATTACTCCACTCATCGACCGCTATCCAGCATGCATCTAGAGTATTAAGTTAAAAATAGAGTAACGCCTTAAGCAAGATGACATGATGTAGAGGGATAAATTCATGCAATATGATATAAACCCCATCTTGTTATCCTCGATGGCAACGATACAATATGTGCCTTGCTGCCCCTTCTGTCACTGGGAAAGGACACCGCAACATCGAACCCAAAGCTAAGCACTTCTCCCATTGCAAGAACTACCAATCTCGTTGGCCAAACAAAACGGATAATTCGTAGAGACTTGCAAAGATAACCAATCATACCTAAAAGAACTCAGAGAAGATTCAAATATTATTCATAGATAGACTTGATCATAAACCCACAATTCATCGGTCTCAATAAACACACCGCAAAAAGAAGATTACATCGAATAGATCTCCACAAGAGAGGGGGAGAACATTGTATTGAGATCCAAAAAGAGAGAAGAAGCCATATAGCTAATAACTATGGACCCAAAGGTCTAAGGTAAAGTACTCACACTTCATCGAAGAGGCTATGATGATATAGAAGCCCTCCGTGATGACGACCTCCTTCCGGCGGAGCTCCGGAACAGGCCCCAAGATGGGATCTCGTGGATACAGAAAGTTGTGGCGGTGGAATTAGGTTTTTGGCTCCATCTCTGGTAGTTTGGGGGTACGTAGGTATATGTAGGAGGAAGAAGTACGTCGGTGGAGCTTCGAGGGGCCCACGAGGCAGGGGGCGCGCCCTAGGGGGGGGGCGCCCCCCACCCTCGTGACCGCCTCTCCTGTTCCTTGGCGTAGGGTCCAAGTCTCCTGGATCACGTTCGGTGAGAAAATCACGTTTCCGAAGGTTTCATTCCGTTTGGACTCCGTTTGATATTCCGTTTCTTCGAAACACTGAAATAGGCAAAAAAAACAGCAATTCTGGGCTGGGCCTCCGGTTAATATGTTAGTCCCAAAAGTAATATAAAAGTGAATAATAAAGCCCAATATAGTCCAAAACAGTAGATAATATAGCATGGAGCACTCAAAAATTATAGATACGTTGGAGACGTATCAACTTCAGACTGGGTGAAGTCGAAAGCTAGCGCTCTTATTGTTTTCAATAATGGTCGGCACACAACGGAACTCATGAATACAAAAAAATCTATTGCACTAGTCTCATAGTAACAATGAGTAACGGAAGAAAGGTATTGGTGGAGGTACTATTTTCTTCGAAGATGCTTCTTACACTTTGTCAGTAATATAGCATAAGTTCCCTGAGTGCGCTTTGTCTGTTACAGCCTCATGGCCTAATTGCCTGTTTATCAGAAACACCGTCGGTATTCTTGACAGGTGGAGCACATAACACTTTTCGGCCCTTGCCCGAAGAGGGAGAAGCCGACGGTCGGTTAAGATGCGTTTAAAGTTCGGGTGAACACAAATATGATATAAGTACTTCGGTACATACAATCATTATACATAAAATTATTTTACCCAAGTCACTTGGGGGCTCTTAAATTAGCATGAGTCGTTTTTTAGTAAGTGTGTTTTCTTCTTGTTCGTTGCAAAGTCTTTTTCTATCACTCCTTCCTCGACTCGAGTTTGTGGCCAATAGACGGATAGCCTGTGTCCGAACTTGACCCACTTGCAGTCTTGAGATCGGATGTGTCATGTTAAAGCATGACAAAAGCACAAAAAAATTTTAGACCAATTTTCGGGTTGGCACCAATTGACTTGATTTAGTTCGGACATGGAGTTTCCGCATAAGTCTTTTGGTTTTTAAGCCTATGGCACTTTTAACCTATTTGTGTGCTTCCAACATAAATCATTCTCGGATATTGCTATATATGCATCAGTTTCGAATTGTGTCTTTGGTTAATAGTTGGGTTGCCCGGCTCCTGTGCTTGCCTCCTACGTTCCGCTTTGTTCGGCTAGGTGTGCAAAGGGAGAACCGCTGCGATTGTGCTTCCAGCTAGCATGGTTAAGCGCTCAGTGGAGAAATCCGAAAACTGACTGTCACAATAAGTGTAAACTAGTCAGCGATCCGATGACTATGTTAAATTATAAGATCGATAGAGGTCACCCCATGTTAAATGACGGTCCGTTCATAACATTGGCCGAAGTATTTACGGCTTGAACTCGACAGTCACCGAACATTAACCGGGGGCTAATCAGTAGCCTCCCAACTTTAAGCTCCTATGACTAAGTGAAAGTTATAAAGCCCGCATATCTGATTGCCTCATTTCCGCTAACACAACCGCCTTCGGGCACCGAGACATCGGCTAAAGGGTTGTTTTGTTATTGCGGAGACACCCTTCGTAGCATCTACAAGGGGATGGAAGCCAACGATGGGCCACTTTCAAATGATAAACGGCCGCAACAGAGTCAAAATAAACATATCATCAGTGTTTATATTTAATATACGAGGCTGCCTTCTGTAATCATCGTTATAAAGCTATAAATATGCATCAATTTGACTCAAGATTTTGGCCAAGCTGGGTTGCCTGGCTCCCGTGCTTACCCCTACATTCCCGATTGTTCGGCTAGGTGGTAAAGGGAGCACCTCTGTGATTGTTACTACCGGGTCATCCGAGTAAGTACGTCAGACTGGGTGAAGCCAAAAGCTAGCAATATTAAAGGATCACATGGGTCGGCAACAACGAAAGTGAAATTTTTGGTTCATTAATACCATAGAGTTTTGGAACTTTCCTCGAACTAAATCCTCAATATTTTCCTCCCACATTGATCGGAGGTGAGGTTTCATGATCATGATAAGCATCACGACCCAAAGAAAGGAACCGATAGCGGGACTATTTTCTTTGGAAGTTGTTTCTTACGTTAAAACGTAATATAACATATCTCTCCGTGTACCTTTGTTTATAAAACCACATGGCCGGATTGCCTTGTTTTCCATAAATCTTTGCCCTTATAACGGCTTTATAAAGTAGGAAAACACTCCTCGGCTACTGGCCGATGAGGTTGAAGCCGATGGTCGGTCAACAAAGTTTCGTACAATGCGGATCCGAGCATTAACGACGTAAAGTACTTGCATACGTAGAGTCATTACACATAATTTGTGATTTTACTATGGATATCGATCCTTAATACGGCCACCCGTGCCCGCATTAAGGCTCGGGGCTAATGGGCTTCGGGCTTATTATTTACAAATATTAAAGGGGCACATCAATCCCCTGATCTGGTGTTGCCACCCGACCAGTGTCTCGGGGGCTATTACGTTGCCTGTTCAATGCATAAAATTCAAACTGCTTAGTGTTCGGCTTGACCGAACTATGCGCAAATGCATCTTCAGACAACAATAGGTACCATCTGGACCTATCCCGCATAAAGCTAATATATTACGGCAACTTCTCAAGACCTTCTCTCAAGGGCCCATTCGCCGATCACTATTATCTCTAATATATTACACTGCATTTCTATTCCTATGTATGCTGCCGATCTAGGAGTTGATCCTCAGGCCGATTTCGCGCATCGACCTGAGTCTCAGGGCCTACTAGGATCAGCGGTTTCATGTTTTCCTTCAGGTGCATCTCGGGTTTTAGACTGACACACACCTTGAGGGCTACTGGTTATACATATTGATAGCAAATAAATTTACACGCATCAAAAATCAGCCCAAGCCCGAGGTGGTGCATCACCTCAGAAGTAGTCCGGCATAAAGCTCGGATGCAAGTGGCTGGCTCTATAGAGGGCATTTCCGGCATGAAGCTCGGTTAACCTCCTTTTAACTTTTTCAAGACTGAGGTAATCTTTGACACCTCGGATACGGTCCGATGTTGGAGCTCGGATACATTCCGGCGTTGGAGCTCAGATACATTCCGGTGTTGGAGCTCGGATACATTCCGGCGTTGGAGCTCGGATACATTCCGGCGTTGGAGCCCGGAGGCGGTCCGGCGTTGGTGCTCGACTGCAAAAGATACCTCGAATACAATCCGGGGTTGGAGCTCGGACACGAGAGGATGCCGCCGCACGGGAAATACTTCAAACCCGAGGTGGGCGTAAAAATAACAAGGCATTGATAAAGGCCGATAACTTAAAGGGGCTCCTCGGATACCCGACCTATAAACTCTTCGAATTTACTTCAGTGATCCTCAAGATCAAAGATAAGAAGATTTGTTGAACCAGTTTTCAAGACTGACGACCGAAGATGAAGAACAGTTCGAAAGAATCAAGGAGCATCCCCAACTTGAAGACCGGTTCAGGGGGCTACTGCGGTGTCCTGGACTAGGGGGTACTCACCACATCGTCTCCCGATCAGTTGGATTGGGCCGAGGACCCCCATGGCCATTTACTCATGGGCCAATTCGGATAGCCGATGCACACACGAGGAAGATTCCACAAGACTTGGTGATCAAGACAAGAACTCCTCTCCACCGACGTATTCGACTAGGACTCTTGTTATCCTAGGCCTCTTGTATGTTATATAAGCCGAGGCCAGGCTAGTCGATAGATCATTGTGACATTACTCATCATACCTCTAGGGTTTAGGCACAACATATGATCTAGAGGTAGATCAACTCTGTAATCATACAAGTCGAATACAATCAAAAGCAGCATGTAGGGTATTATCTCTTTGAGAGAGCCCGAAGCTGGGTAAAATCCCGTGTACATGTTACCATTGATCCTAAGACACGCAGCTTGGGACCCCCTACCCGAGATCTGCTGGTTTTGACACCGACACACAGTAGGACATCACCATAAATAAAATATACAATCATACCAACCAAGATCACGATTAAGCCATGTGACAAAAAGGATCTACTCAAACATCATAGGATAGCCAAATATCATTGGGAAATAATACATGGAGTTGAGCACCATGTTTAAGTAGAGATTACAGCGGGGAGAAGAGGTGTTACACCGCTGCATAGAGGGGGAGAGAGTTGGTGTTGACGGTAGCAAGATGGTTGATGTAGATCGCCGTCACGATCCTTGCCCCGGTGACACTCCGGCACCACCGGGAGAGAGGGGGAGAGAGACCCCCTCCTTCTTCTTCTTCCTTGGCCTGCCCCCTAGATGGGAGGAGAGTTCGCAGTTTGGTCCATGGCCTCCAGGGCGGCGGAGGGGCTAGGTTGGATCTCCCTCTCTGTTCTCTTCTGTTTCGCGTTCCCCATATCTAGCCGAAAACCGTTTCTTATATTCCGGGAGATCCGCAACTCCGATTGCACTAAAATTTTAACATGATTTTTTTTCCGGATATAAGCTTCCTTGCGCCCGAATTAGAGCTCCAGCCGACGTACGAGGTGAGCACAACCCACCATGGTGCGCTTGGGCCCTAGGGCGCGCCCAGGTGTTTTGTGGTGGGTGTGGGCCTCCGTTTGCGGTGATTCCAATTCCCAAAAATCACATATATTCCAGTATAATTCTCCGTAAATTTTTATCGCGTTTGGACTTTGTTTGATATGGATTTTCTGTGAAACAAAAAACATGCAACAAACAGGAATTGACACTGGGCACTAGATCAATAAGTTAGTCCAATAAATCATGTCAAAAGTTGCCAAAAACATGTGAAAGTTGTATAATATTTGCATGGAACAAAAAAAATTATAGATATGACAGAGATGTATCAGCATCCCCAAGCTTAATTCCTGCTCGTCCTCAAGTAGATAAATGATAAAAAAGATAATTTTTGATGTGGAATGTTACCTAGCATAAAATTGATCATATATCTAATCATGGGATGAATATTCAGACATAAGTGATTCAAAGTAACAGTCTATAATTTGACATAAAGACATCAATACTCAGGCATCCCAACAAACAATCATGTCTTTCGTAATATCAACGCTAAAGAAAGCTATCCCTACAGAATCATATAGTCTTGTCATGCTCTGTCCTCTTAACAAAAAGTATTTATCATGCACAAACCCGATGACAAGCCAAGCAATTGGTTCATCCTTTTTAACGCGCTTCAGCTTTTTCAACCCTGACGCAATACATGAGCGCAAGCCATGGATATAACACTATAGGTGGAATAGAGTATGATGATAGGGGTAAATATAAAGAAGACACTAATGGTGAGGGAGTCCTGGATTAGGGGATGTCCGGATAGCCGGACTGTTGGATTATGAAGATACAAGATTGAAGACTTCGTCCCGTGTCCGGAAGGGACTTTCCTTGGCGTGGAAGGCAAGCTTGGCGATATGGATATGTAGATCTCCTACCATTGTAACCGACTCTGTGTAACCCTAGCCCCCTCCAGTGTCTATATAAACCAGAGGGTTTAGTCCGTAGGACGAACAACAATCATACCATAGGCTAGCTTCTAGGGTTTAGCCTCCTTGATCTTGTGGTAGATCTACTCTTGTACTACCCATATCATCAATATTAATCAAGGAGGAGTAGGGTTTTAGCTCCATCGAGAGGGCCCGAACCTGGGTAAAAACATCGTGTCCCTTGTCTCCTGTTACCATCCGCCTAGACACACAGTTCGGGACCCCCTACCCGAGATCCGCCGGTTTTGACACCGACATTGGTGCTTTCATTGGCCACGGCAAGCAGCCTCAAGAAAAAACAGCAACAACTTAGAGCTGATCAAGATTTGCTAGCTGACAGATGGACTGAAGTCCTTGCGGCCAAAGAGTATGAACTCGAACGCCCCTCCAAGAGCTACCCAAAGCGCAGGTTGCTACCCCGATTAGAGGAGGAAGCACCTAAACCTACATCACCAGCGCATGATGCGGCCGACCGGCCGCCTCGCGGCCGCGATAGAGAGGCCTCACGGGCCTCCACTCAAGCCGCACCCCGGCGCCGCTCAAAAACTACCAAGGCACGGGAAAATGCGCCAGACCTGCGAGATATATTGGAGGACAAGGCAAGGCAAGCAAGATCGATCTACGGATCACGCGGGTGCCCCACAGCACGTGATGGTGATCGTCACTCTGGATATAATAAATCCGGCCGGGCCGGACACAATAGACAAAGCTCGTTTGAGCTGCGTCGTGATATAGCCCAATACAGAGGCGCCGCACACCCACTATGCTTCACAGATGAAGTAATGGATCATCAAATCCCCGAGGGTTTCAAACCCGTAAACATTGAATCATACGATGGCACAACAGATCCTGCGGTATGGATCGAGGATTATCTCCTTCATATCCACATGGCCCACGGCGATGATTTACACGCCATCAAATACCTCCCACTCAAACTTAAAGGACGAGCTCGGCATTGGCTTAACAGCTTGCCAGCAGAATCAATTGGTTGTTGGGAGGACCTGGAAGCCGCATTCCTAGACAATTTCCAGGGCACTTATGTGCGACCACCAGACGCCATTGACCTAAGCCACATAATTCAGCAGCTAGAGGAGTCGGCCAGGCAATTCTGGACACAGTTCCTAACAAAGAAAAATCAAATCATCGACTATCCGGACGCAGAGGCCCTAGCAGCCTTCAAGCATAACATCCGTGACGAGTGGCTTGCCCGGCACCTTGGACAGGAAAAGCCGAAATCTATGGCAGCACTCACGACGCTTATGACCCGCTTTTAGCAATAACTTGACCAAGAACCCTGGTAATTTGGATACCAAGGACAATAGTGATAGGTCGCATCGCAACAAGCAAAAGCGCCGCATTAACAGCGACAATACTGAGGATACGACAGTTAATGCTAGATTCAGAGGCTCTAAAACCGGTCAGCGGAAAAAGCGATTCAAAAGAAATACTCCGGACCCATCCAGTTTGGACCGAATACTCGACCGCTTGTGCCAGATACATGGCACCCCTGAAAAGCCAGCCATTCACACCAACAGGGATTGTTGGGTGTTCAAGCAGGCAGGCAAGTTAAATGCCGAAAATAGAGACAAGGGGCTGCATAGCGATGACGAGGAGGAGCCCCGGCCGCCGAACAACAGTGGACAGAAGGGTTTTCCCCCACAAGTGCGGACGGTGAACATGATATACGCAACTCACATCCCCAAGAGGGAGCGGAAGCGTGCGTTAAGGGATGTATACGCGATGGAGCCAGTCGCCCAAAAGTTCAATCCATGGTCCTCCTGCCCAATCACTTTTGATCGAAGGGACCACCCCACTAGCATCCGTCACGGCGGATTCGCCGCATTGGTTCTAGACCCAATTATTGATGGATTTCACCTCACTGGAGTCCTTATGGACGGCAGCAGCAGCCTGAACCTGCTTTATCAGGATACAGTGTGAAAATGGGCATCGATCCTTCGAGGATTAAACCCACTAAAACGACCTTTAAAGGCGTCATACCAGGTGTAGAGGCCAACTGTACAGGCTCAGTTACACTTGAAGTGGTCTTCGGATCTCCGGATAATTTCCGAAGCGAGGAATTAATCTTCGCATAGTCCCGTTCCGCAGTGGCTATCACGCACTGCTCGGGCGAACCGCATTTGCCAAGTTCAATGCGGTACCACACTACGCATACCTTAAGCTCAAGATGCCAGGACCTCGAGGCGTCATTACGGTCAATGGAAACACCGAACGCTCTCTCCGAACGGAGGAGCATTCGGCGGCTCTCGCAGCAAAAGTGCAAAGCAGCCTTTCAAGGCAATTCTCCAGTCCGGCTACTAAACGTCCGGACACCTTCAAGCGCGCCCGGAGTAACCTACAACAAGACCGTTTGGCACGTTCCGAACAAGCGTAGCAATGCGGCCCCAACCCCAGCCCTCGCGAAATTGCGAAACCAGTGCTTCAGGTACATAACTACGCTCTGGAAATACCATGGGCACAGGGAGAGGGGCACTACCACGGCACGCCCGAAACACGGCTTAAACCGCACTAGGGGCTGCCGATTTTTTAATTTTCTCTTACTTTCAGGACCCCATTCTTCGGAAGGCCTAATCGGCAGTACAATTGCCGCACAAATGATGCAAGAACCAGGGAAGCAGAAAGTTATGCCGCATCATGGAACTCCCAGGTGGTCTCTATAACGAGCAATATACCTGTTTCGCATACCATTCCGCAGCCTGCCCCTGGATAGGACATGTTAAATAGTCCCGCCTTTTGCTTATCGCACTATTTATATCATTCTGCTTTGATCGCAGCTTTTTTAATAAGCAATGCATAGCTTTCATCTATTATTGCATTAATCTCTTTTATATATGTTCATTAATGACATATTGCACCCGTACACTCTGGTACGGCCAATACGCCAAGGGCTTAAGTACCCCTCAATATGGTGTGAGAAGTCCGAACACTTTCACAAGTGCGGCACCCCGAACTTATAGCATTATATGCATCAGCTCCGAATCATGTCTTGAGTCAATAGTTGGGTTTGCCCGGCTCCTATGTTTTGGTGCCTTACGTTCCATTATATCGGCTAAGGTAGCACTAGGAGAACTACTACGATTGTGCCCCAGTTGAGCTGGGCTAAGCACCTCAGTAGAGAAAGCTAAAACTGACTGTCATGATAAAGTGAGAGACTGGTCGCTGTTCGAGAGGTTTTTCGAGTCCCTAAAGACTTATGCCGCTTAGAGTGAGGAGTCGGCTTTGTCCGGCCAAGGCATGGATTGCGCCCCGAACTCGGTCTTCCGAATACTAGGGGCTTCGCCAAAATTTAAAATTATAGAATTCTATGGCTAAGTGAGAGTGTTCAAGCATTAATTACAGTCTGATTGCCTTGTTCGTTGTGCTGAGCGCCTCCCTCGAAGGACCCAAAAATGGGAAAAAGAGCGCTCAGGTTTATCCCGAACACCCCAGCACTAGTGGCATGGGGGCAGAAGCCGACGACTCGCCATCTCTCAAATTTGATAAACGGTCGCACAGAAGGTAATATTTTAAATTCAAAAAGCATTGCTTAGCGCATATGAACAATTTTTCAGCGCACAGGACAAAACGAGCGGGTTTACTCAAAAATTACATCCCTGGAACATTCATCCGCCATAAGGTGGGCACCCTTCAGAACACCCTCATAATACATCTCGGGCTTGCGATGCTCTTTCCCCGGCAGTGGCCCGTCCTTCACAAGCTTTTCAGCATCCAGCTTGCCCCAGTGCACCTTAGCGCGGGCAAGGGCCCTACGGGCACCTTCGATACAGACGGAGCGCTTGATGACTTCGAGCCTGGGACAAGCCTCCACCAGCCGCCGCACCAGCCCGAAGTAGCTCCCAGGCAGAGCCTCTCCAGGCCACAACCGAACTATGAGGCCCTTCATGGCCTGTTCGGCCACCTTGTGGAGCTCGACCAGTTGCTTCAGCTGGTCGCTCAAGGGCACAGGGTGTCCGGCCTCAGCATACTGAGACCAGAACACCTTCTCCGTCGAGCTGCCCTCCTCAGCTCGGTAGAATGCGGCGGCATCGGATACGCTGCGGGGCAAATCTGCGAATGCTCCTGGAGAGCTCCGGATTCGGGTAAGTAACAAGTAATTCACTTTCACATGCTTGCTTTGCATAAAGAAAGCCTTACCCGCCGCTATCTTCTTCATCGCATCCACCTCCTGAAGGGCCTTCTGGGCTTCGGCCTTGGCAGACTTGGCATTTTCAATGGCCACCGCGAGCTCGGACGCTCGCGTCTTCGAGTCAAGCTCCAAACTCTCATGTTTTTTCATGAGAGCCTGGAGCTCTCGCCGCACCTCGCCAACCTACGCCTCATACTTCTCCCGCTCGGTGCGCTTCGTGGCCGCCCTCTTCTCGGCCTCGGACAGCGTTTGCTTAAGGGTCGCCACCTCAGTCGTGGCCCCTACAATAGTCGCGTCAATGCGGTCATTTTTTGCAATTGCACCTTTTATATATTTCAATGAGGTATTTCTTACCTTCTCCTCGAGCGGCCGCTTGGCAAGGCCGAGCTCTTGCTCGGACCGCTCCAGGTCCTACTTCAGCGTGCCCACCTCCGCAGTCAGTGCGGCGGACGTTAGCAGCGAAGCCGGCATACGCATATTGACTCATTTTTTGTTAGACTCCTGCGAATTAGATCCTCTATTCGGCTTTTCTTTCCGAACGCCAAACAGAGCATCAGGGGCTACTGTCTATGCGGTAATATTTTTACATATTCTTTACTTACCTCAAAGCCTGTTAGAAGGCTGGCACAGGCTTCAGTCAACCCGCTTTTGGCGGACTGAACCTTCTGGATCACCGCACTCATAATAGTGCGGTGCTCCTCGTTGATGGAGGCGCCCTTAAGCACCTCCAGCAGATTGTCCGGCGCCTCCGGTTGGAATGGGGCCGCCGGCTCAGTAGGCTTGCTCCTCTTAGAAGGAGGTCGCCTGCCGCAGTCTGGAACCGTTGAGGATTCCGGCGCGATGTCCGGCTCAAAGCCAGACTTGGAGCCCTGGGGGGTTCTATCCCCTTTACTCCTGGAGTCCGGGAGGTCGCCTTGCAGCCCCTCCAGGACCACCTCCTCCTGACTTGGAACCTGTTGGGATAACACTTTGGCGTCGTCCGTAGGGCGGGGGGAGGTAGCCGTTGGAAGTGAATTCACATCCGAAGAATCCAGGGAGCCGCTCGACGACTCGTCGAGCCCGACCTTGGGCGGACTGCATAATCATATTCGACATAAGGAAAGGCTGTGCCATAAAGGAATGCTATGAATGACTCTGATAGCCGAATACTTACGATTTCGCCGAGCGCTTGGCCCTGTGCGGCCACTCCTCCTCGCCGTCGTCGGCGTCGGTGGAGTAGTCCGGAGGAAGGGTCTTCCTCTTCTTGGACCCTTAGGCCTCCCCGGTCAGGGCGGCTTCCTTTTCTTTCCTCCCCCCGCTGGAGGGGGAGAGGTTTCTTCTTCCTCCTCCTCGTCTTTACGGGAGGAGCGCGTCTCGGATTCGTCGGATGATGAATCCAACACCTCCGGGCGCCGGGCACTCTTTCGAGTCCCCGTGGCCTTCTTCTCCGGCACCACATAAGGTGCCGGAGCCAGCAGCTTCGCCAAGCGAGCATTGGCTGGGTCTTCGGGCAAAGGAGCCGGACAGTTGATCTGTTCGGATTTCGCCTGCCAATCCTGTCAAAGGTAAGGGAGCTTAGATCCCGCATAGAGTCAAACTATGTAAAACTAATAACCTATAAAAGGTAATAATAGCTTACCGCACTAGTGTGACGCTGCGTGCTAAATCCGCGATCCTCGGAAGCTTATGCGGGAGCCTCGGCGCCCTTGAATAGCGCCTTCCAGGCATCTTCATATGTCGTGTCGAAGAGCCTACTTAGAGTTCGATGCTGCACCGGGTCAAACTCCCACTGGTTGAAGGCCCGTTGTTGACATGGGAGGATCCGGCGGACGAGCATAACCTGGACTACATTGATAAGCTTGAGCTGCTTGTTCACCAGGGTTTGGATGCATGTTTGCAGTCCAGTCACCTCTCCTTTGTTGCCCCATGACAGGCCCGTCTCTTTCCATTAAGTGAGCCGTGTGGGCGGTCCGGACCGGAACTCGGGGGCTGCGACCCATTCAGGGTCGCGCGGCTCGGAGATGTAAAACCACCCCGATTGCCACCCCTTCAAGGTTTCCACAAAGGAGCCCTCGAGCCATAGGACGTTGGGCATCTTGCCCGCCATGGCACCTCCGCACTCCGCCTGGTTGCCGTGCACCACCTTTGGCTTGACATTGAAAGTCTTGAGCCATAGGCCGAAATGGGGGCGGATGCAGAGGAAAGCCTCGCACACGACGATGAATGCCGAGATGTTGAGGATGAAGTTCAGGGCCAGATCGTGGAAATCCAGGCCATAGTAGAACATGAGCCCCCGGACGAATGGGTGGAGAGGAAAGCCCAGTCCCGGGAGGAAGTGGGGAAGGAACACTACACTCTCATGGGGCCTTGCGGAGGGAAAGAGCTGCCCCTCTTCGAGAAGCCAGTGCGCAATATCGTTAGACAAGTATCCGGCCTTCCTCAGTTTTTTGATGTGTCCCTCCATGACGGAGGAGACCATCCACTTGCCTACCGCTCCGGACATGGCTGGAGAAGGACGAGGTGGGAAGTGCGGGCTTGGGCGCTCGAGCTCAAGTGCGCGGAAGATGGATAGGCAAAGGAGGAAGAAGGCGTAGGTAAAAAGGTGGATCCTTATCCCCTTATATGGGCGGATGCGACTACGCGTCCCCACCAGCCTGATAAAACTCGCTTATCTCCCAAGTGCCAAGGAAACTGCCTCGCTGAACGCGCTGAGGTGGGACAGTAAAAACAATTCGAATAAAGGCTTGGCAGTGGTGTGATGTCACGCTATGGAATACGTCAGCAGATTAGATTTGTGTAAATATTATTCTCTCTATGGCAATATGTGGAAACTTATTTTGCAGAGCCGGACACTATCCTTGTGTTCAAAATCTTCTACAAAGTACTTGGAGGAGGAACCCGCCTTGCAATGCCGAAGACAATCTACGCGCCGGACTCGTCATCATTGAAGCCTGGTTCAGGGGCTACTGAGGGAGTCCTGGATTAGGGGGTGTCCAGGTAGCCGGACTATGACCTTTGACCGGACTGTTGGATTATGAAGATACAAGATTGAAGACTTCGTCCCGTGTCCGGAAGGGACTTTCCTTGGCGTGGAAGGCAAGCTTGGCGATATGGATATGTAGATCTCCTACCATTGTAACCGACTCTGTGTAACCCTAGCCCCCTCCGGTGTCTATATAAACCGGAGGGTTTAGTCCGTAGGACGAACAACAATCATACCATAGGCTAGCTTCTAGGGTTTAGCCTCCTTGATCTCGTGGTAGATCTACTCTTGTACTACCCATATCATCAGTATTAATCAAGCAGGAGTAGGGTTTTACCTCCATCGAGAGGGCCCGAACCTGGGTAAAAACATCATGTCCCTTGTCTCCTGTTACCATCCGCCTAGACGCACAGTTCGGGACCCCCTACCCGAGATCCGCCAGTTTTGAACAGTGCATCTAAGGTCCCGAACTGTGCATCTAAGGTCGATGGTAACATGAGACAGGGGACACGATGTTTACCCAGGTTCGTGCCCTCTCTATGGAGGAAATACCCTACTTCCTGCTTGGTTGATCTTGATGGATATGAGTATTACAAGAGTTGATCTACCACGAGATCGTAATGGCTAAACCCTAGAAGTCTAGCCTGTATGACTATGGTAATGAGTCTCTCTTTCCGGACTAAGTCCTATGGTTTATATAAACACCGGGAGGATCTAGGGTTACACAGGGTTGGTTACAAAGAAAGGAATCTACATATCCGGTCGCCAAGCTTGCCTTCCACGCCAAGGAGAGTCCCATACAGACACGGGTGCAGTCTTCGGTCTTCGTATCTTCACAGCCCATCAGTCCGACCCATGGCTAATAGGCCGGATGGCCGAGGACCCCTTAGTCCAGGACTCCCTCAGTAGCCCCCGAACCAGGCTTCAATGACGAGGTGTTCAACCCGCAGATTGTCTTCGTCATTGCTTGGTGGGTTCATCCTCTTGCGACTTCCAAGTAATGTATTCGGCTTATAATTCAATGCCGCACCCCTCGGTTTTTGTGCAACTATGACTTCAGCCTCCTCGTGTTGGGTGAATGCGGACAGTCAGGGTATTTTTTGCAAAAAACACCTCGGCCATGCAAGAAAGAGCGTCTATTTAAAGAGATTGGGTCTCAGATCCATTCGGCACCACGTGGAGAAAATCCTCAGAAATTGCCAAGAAAGACCATTCCAACATAGCTAATATTCCCAGCTCCTCCTCCCGTTCCAACCTAAAGAGAGGAGAGTGGGAGAGGTGCTCTGTGTCCCACAACCAACTGGAGAAGTTGCAAACACAGGGATTTCTCCCTCCTGCAAATCTGGTCCCTGTTCGAGCAGGATTGGCCTCCTTCAACGGCAAAACCCAGGCGGAGGGTTTCCCCAATCCATCTGTGGGAGAACGAGTGTGCTTCCTCCCCTATCTGCTGAGGGGCGTGGGATTTCCAATTCACCCATTCCTCCGAGGGCTTCTAGAGTATTATGGCCTCCAGCTGCACAATTTTACCCCAGCCTCCGTCCTGCACATTGCGGGTTATGTCGCTTTATGCGAACTATTCTTGGATTGTGAGGCCCATTTTGATCTGTGGAGAAAGTTGTTTTGCCTTGTCCCGCGCAACTACGAGGGATCGATATTCGAAGTGGGCGGGGCTGAAATATGGCGTGTTGCTGAGACCGGATACGTATCCGGCACACCGAAGAAAGCTTCCGAAGAGTGGACCTCCGAGTGGTTCTACATTGATGACGTCGTACTTCCAGATCCAGTCCGGAGAGGTCTCCCCGAGTTCGCGAGTGTTCCTCTGAAGAAGCGCCACAGCTGGCGCCCTCGGAGCCTCGAGGAGGAAGATAGTGCGGAAGTTCGCCAACTCCTGAGCAAGATCAGGACGCTTGCCCAGTCCGGGTATACGATAGTCGAAGTGATGGCGACCTCCATAATACGGGGAGTTTAGCCACTCCAATACAGAGGACTTCCCATGTGGAATTACAATGGGGAAGATGACACCTCCCGCTGCGGCAGGAAAGGTCCAGACACCCCTGTCGCCCTAGCCAAAATATTGGCCGAACTTTTCAAGGGTGAGGAAGAGGAGTTCCTGCGCATCACGCACAGAGAAGGACATTCCATGTACAATCCTCCTAGTTGGGTGAGCCCCCAACTTTTTTGCTCCACTCATTCCCCTCCCTGAGCTTTGTTCACTGAAATACTAACCCGTCCATTTATAACAGCACTGGCGAAAGACTTCTGAGGGGCTTTACAGCCCCGCCCCGCAGCCCGAGGGCCACAATCGGGACCTTGACCCCGGACTCGAAGAGGATCCGGATATATTTGTGGTGCTGGAGAATGGGACATTTTACCAAACGAGCTACGACGGCACAGAGGTGGCCATCTTCGCCGACTATCCCAGTCTTCTCCCTGCTTCTCATGTAAGTAATAAGGAGACACTTTGTCTGAGAGGGTTTCTGCATTCTTTCTTGCTCACCGCGGGACCCTGTGCTCAGAAGGGGAGGTGTTCGGCGCGTCGTGCCGCCACAGGGGCGTCTCCAGAGAGAGGGGCTCCCGCGCCGGGCAGACCTTCGCAGAGGAAAGCAAACAAAGACACGGTCGGGCCTTCCTTGAAGAGGTATGGGTTTGCAACTATGCTCTTTTTAGCAGTCGTGTCCAACCGTGACTCATATGTTCATTTTGTATCAGAAAAAAGGTTCGACAGACCATGTCCGGGGACCCAGCCAGTCGTGCTTCTAAAAACCAAGATTCGGTCCCGGCCGAAGAGAAGGGGCCCGATATGGGAGTAGCGCCGAACTGTCCTTCTGCCGAGGGTTCGGATAATATGTCCGTCACCAATTCGGAGGTGGAGAGCACCATGGATCATCGGCGCCGGAAGGCCGTTTTACGAAATCCCCGCTTCTCAAAAGAGGCGTTCGGTGCCTTCAGCTCAGGTGATGCATACATCCGAGCTGCTCGAGATGGGCTTAACAGAGCCACTGAGCAACATTTGAAAGATGTGCAGGTATGTTTACCTTTCCCGAATTTGATAACCATGAGCCACTAGCCCCCGAGACTTGAAGCAGTTGGGACAAATGTTTTAAGGATCATTGTGTAACCAGGTTCTTATGGAGAAGAACGACTTGCTAGCCCAAGAGGTGGAGCAGTGCCGGACACAGCTAACTGCTTCTACCACCAAACTAGAAAAGTTCAAGAAGGCGTCCTCTAGTAATATTTCCCTCCATCGAGAAACAAAAAATGATACGCCAGCTATATTAAAACTGTTGCTTGTCTCATAACAGGGTCATCGGACCAATTGGAAGAGGAACTGAAGGCCATGCAGACGAGCAAAAGAGAGGCAAAGAGACAACGTGCCGCGGGCGAGCGCGTGCTGACCAGAGTCAGAGATGAGAAAAACAAACTCCAAGATTCAAACACCAAACTAGGCGAAGAACTGAAAGATGTACGAGCCCAGCTAGCCGACTCCGTGAAGGAGTACAAAAACTGTGAGGCGGCATATTCAGTATGTGGCCGTATTTACCTTATAATAGTTTGGAAGTAAAAGTAGCTGATATAGCTATGATTGCAGGTATATTGACGGGCTGTCCCAAAGAGGAGGTGTCTGGATCATCAAGTGATCTTCTGCAAGGGCTGTCGCAGTTGCACGAGCAAGCTCGGCAGGCAATGTAGAGTGTAGCCAAGGCCTTATGGCCATCAAACTCCCCTCCAGGGAGTATGGAGAAGCTTGTAGAGCTGTTTAAGGGAGCGCGGCGGAATATCCGACTATGGAAGATATCGTCCTGCCGAGAGGGTGCGCGAGAGGCCTGGGCCATGGTAAAAACACGATATACCAAGCTGGATCTGAATCACATGGCCCGGGTTGGACCACTAGGGTCAAATGGGGAAGAAATTCCCGTTAGTTTAGTATCTGGCCAAGTAGAGGTGGCTGCTAGATACTCCCAACAGGATTGTAAATTAGACCTCCTATTGGACGGTATAGAGGACGAAGTTTTTAAGTTCTAAGTGACTATGTATTTTCCTTCTAGCTGGATTGTAAAACGATTGTCATGGCCGACCTTTTCACTTCTATCTCTCAACCCGAAGGTGCGGAGTGTTTCCGAATACCTGAGCGCCAAGATAAACCGGGGTATGCCTGGAAACCAGGCGTAGGGGTCATAGGTGCTTGAACAGACAAGTTGTATCCGGCTAGTTATGTTATATTACATTGAAATTGTAAGAAACATCTTCCAGAGAGAATAGTTCCGTTAAGGGTTCCTTTCCCTGGGTGTGCATGCATCTATGTGCATGTCCGGACTGTGATGAAAAAATCACAGTGTGTATAACTTCTGGGGGTTCATAATGGAGCGAGTGCAAAAACATCTTTAGTTCACCGACCGAATATTCCCTTAAGAACGCTAGCTTTCGGCTTCCCGACCGGATGACCCGACAGTAACAATCGCAGAGGTGCTCCCTTTATGCCCTAGCCGAACTAACGGGAACGTAGGGCATAAGCACATGAGTCAGGCAACCCATCTTGGCCAAAACTTAAGTCATATTGATGCATATAATGGCGAAGAAAAGGTACATATGGGAGAAAACGCATATGGGATGAGCTTTATGCTCGGAAAATAGAAATAGCAAGCTTCTGTCCAAGAAGCCCACAGGTATGATAGACGTACATACTTCAAGATGTATGCATCGGGGGTGCACGGTCTAACTGCACGAAAGCCTTTAATGCTAAAGCGAAAAAACGAAAAGAGAGAAAAAATGATGAAAACAATAAGAGGAAGGAGACGAACAAAGAGATCGGCGCTAGGCATAGAATCTTTGGAGTCTGGCCGCGTTCCAGGGATTCGGCTCTAGTCGATTGTCTGACGCATCACGCAAGCGGTACGCTCCTGCGGTGAGAACTTCGTGATGATGAAGGAACCCTCCCACTTGGGCTTGAGTTTGTCCTTTTTCTTCCCCGGCAGGCGTAGAACGAGTTCACCGACGTTGTAAGTTTTGGACCGCACTTCTCTGCTTTGATACCTGCGAGCCTGCTGTTGATAAAATGCGGAACGGGTTTTTGCGACGTTGCGCTCCTCCTCTAGGGCGTCTAGGCTGTCATGCCGATCGAGCTCGACCTCTCTCTCTTTGTACATGCGCACTCGAGGTGAGTCATGAATAATGTCGCGGGGTAATACTGCCTCTGCGCCGTACACCATGGTGTAACCGGTAGTGCAATTGGGCGTCGTTCGCAGCCCCCAGAGTACGGAGTCGAGCTCCTCAACCCAGTGCTTGTCGGATTCCTTCAAAGACTGCACTAGTCTGGGTTTAATGCTGCTCATAATAAGACCATTGGCTCGTTTGACTTGGCAATTTGTCTGTGGATGATAGACAGAGGTGTAATCGAGCTTGATGCCCAGATTAGCGCACCAGATTTTCACTTCGTCGGCTGTGAAATTGGAGCCGTTATCAGTGATGATGCTATGCGGAACACCATAACGGTGTACGACGCCGGATATAAAGTCTATTACTGGCCCGGACTCGACCGTTTTAACTGGTTTGACCTCTAGCACACCAGATTTATCCACCATGACTTGCAAATATTTTTTCTTATGGCTTCCTCCTTTAAGGGGTCCAACCATATCCAGTCCCCAGACCGCAAAAGGCCAAGTGATGGGGATTCTTTGTAGGGTGGTGGGGGGCATATGGCTTGGTTGGCAAAGAGTTGGCATCCAACGCAACGTTGGACAAGGTCATGTGCATCCGCTCGGGCCATCAACCAATAGAACCCTGTACGGAAGGCCTTGCTAACAAGGGCCCGAGCTGCGGCGTGGTGCCCGCCGAGACCGGCATGAATCTTAGCCAGGAGCTGCCGCCCCTCCTCCTCGGTGATACATCTTTGAAGGACTCCGGTAGCGCTTTTCTTATACAGCTCTCCGTCGTGAACCTTGTAGGCCTTCGAACGCCGGACAATGCGGCGGGCCTCATTCTGGTCCTCAGGAAGCTCCTTCCTGTTAAGGTAGGCCAGGAAGGGTTCGGTCCATGGGGCAATGACTGCCATGATGAGAGATGCACCGACGGTGTTATTTCGGTGGCTGAGCCTCCGATGATTTTGGTGTTTTCGGAATCTGGGGTTGTGTTCGGATCCGGACCAGTGTTGCCGTTTTCCCCCTGCCACACCACGGATGGCTTAAAAAGCCTTTCCAGAAAGATATTAGGTGGGACGGGGTTGCACTTAGCACCGATACGAGCAAGAACGTCCACCGCTTGATTACTTTCTCGAGCCACATGATGGAACTCGAGCCCCTCGAACCGGGCCAACATTTTTATGATGGCATTACGATAAGCTGCCATCTTCAGATCTTTGGCATCGAAGTCTCCATTTATTTGAGATATTGCAAGGTTTGAGTCCTCGCGCACTTCTAGGCATTGTATGCCCATGGAGATAGCCATCCGGAGACCATGCAATAAGGCCGTGTATTCGGCTGCATTGTTGGAGTCTGTGTATAGTATTTGGAGTACGTACTGAACGACGTCTCCAGTAGGTGACGTTAAAACGACGCCTGCCCCTAGCCCTGCCAGCATTTTAGAGCCATCAAAATACATAACCCAATTGGAATATGTGCCGTACTCTTTGGGGAGTTCGGCCTCTGTCCATTCGGCGACGAAGTCAGCTAGTACTTGGGATTTAATAGCTCGACGTGGTTTGTATGTAATATAAAAAGGAAGGAGCTCAATGGCCCATTTGGCAATCCGGCCCGTGGCATCGCGGTTGTTTATAATGTCATTGAGTGGTACTTCGGAAGACACCATGATCGAACACTCCTGGAAGTAGTGATGGAGCTTTCGGGATGCCATGAAGACCGCCTATGCTATCTCTTGATAATGGGGGTACCGGGATTTGCATGGTGCACTACAAAAAAATACACTTTCGTGATGATACGTGTTTGTCACAGTAGGTTGCTTTTTTTGTCATGCATGTACATTCATGACAAATTTATGACAGAATCAAGATAGTCATACCTGTGCTGTCGTAGAAGTGTTCCATGACATCACAAAAATTATCATCACGGAAGTGTCCACTTCCATGATGATAAATCACGCGTCACAGAAGTGCTTTCGTCAAGGGTGACCGACACGTGGCATCCACCGTAACGGAACGCTGTTAAGCTATCGGGTCGGGTTTTGGATCTGATAACCCGTTAACAGCCCCGACCAATGGGAAATTTCCACGTGTAAAATTCTTATTGGTCGGACGAAACATGTGTCAGCTCGTTAGTGGGTCAGATAGGCGCCTATGATACGTCGACACGTGGCACGGCCCAATAGAGGCCCATTCCTGTGAAAAGGCCAGCGTGTTTGACTTGGTCAAAAGCTGGCGGGCCGGCCCATGGAAAGCCTGTTAACGGCCTGTTCGAATATAGCCCATTTACAGCCCGCTAACCGAAGGCCCGTTACGCCCTATCCGAATTAGTCCCAGTAGCGTCATCTGGGCCATCCAATATGATTCCAGCCCATTTTCACTTCTGGCCCATGTGTGTCCCATGACGTCTTTCGGCCCATATGAGGCCCTATGTAACTCTTGGCCTACTAACGGCCCGTGGTGAAACTGGCCCGTAATGAACAGTGTATCACTTTACACCCATTAACGGCCCGTGGTGAAACTGGCTCATAATGAACAGTGTATCACTTTATACCCATTAATGGCCCGTTATTCCATTGGGCTCATTTCCAGCATCTGTTTACTTATGGCCCGTTACTATCGTTTTCTGCTTCTGGGCCAAATTCAGCCCGTGGTTACAGTGGGCTCGTTTGTGGTCCGTTAATACGTTGGGCCGATTTCATAGCGTCATCAAATACGGCCTATTAACGATGGCCCATTATGGTCCGCCCATGAACGAACGATTCCAACTCTAGCCCGTTTACGACCATAATGCGGTCTGTTTGGCCCATGTTTGGCCAATCGATTATACGGCCCGTATAAGGCCCATTGATAATACGGCCCGTAGAAGGCCCATTATTTCTACGGCCCGTAGAAGGCCCATTGCTTCTACGGCCTGTAGAAGGCCCACTATTTCTATGGCCAGTAGGAGGCCCAGTGTCACTACAGTAAATATTAGCCCATGGTTATTGTGGCCTAGTTTTAAAAAATAGGTTATTGCAGCCACTAGCTAACCGCGGAAAAAGAACTGCAATGACTACAAGCAAACAAATAAACAAGACAACAAGGAAATAAATAAGCAAGCAACTAACGCTAGGCTATCACGGCTATTACACATATTACATCCACTGGGCATCAAAGTTCGCCACCAGTGCAAATATAGGTAACAAAGCAGCATATCATATACACTGGTTGTCAAAGTTGGCAACCAGCGCAAATAAACGCCGTAGCAAAACAAATCCGGATCTGAAACCACTTCAGAAGATCTCAAGAAACAATATCCTGGGTACCCATAATGCTGGCAAGATGCTTAGCAAGCTTATTAACTTTCTCTTGTTTGGCGCTTAAATCCTCCAGCGCTTGCTGTTGCACCAGAAAATATGCATCTGAATTCTGCAGGGACTTCCTCAGTCCTTCAGCTTCCTGTCGCAGCACATCTGATCGATGTCTTTCAACTTGAAGTTGAGACTCAAGAAGATGAACTGATTCAGGCAGCGAGTTCGAAGAGCTTGTGCCAGCTGTAGTGGCCAGTAACTCGAACACTACATCAAGACAGGACTTCTGGGTTCCCTCAGTGTCGTCAAGATAGTTTTTATCAGCTTTCTTGGAGACCAACAGGGATGTCTCACTGTCTTGAACCTTATCTGCATTACTTCCTTTACCATTGGATAATGCGGTACTGTTCTCCAATATTTTGTCCGCACTCTAAAAGAGAAACAAGCAGACACATCACATGTTTACCATGTTGTATATGAAACTCATTTTGGTAAATGAGTTCAGTAGTAAAGTGGACAGGATAACAGCATGAAACAAACATATATCTATGGACCATGGTCACTTTATGGTCTATATCATTCTAGTTTTTGTTGCCAAATCAAGATAGAGACACAGTTCAAATAATATTTGTTCAAGACAAAGCAGAATAGACAGAATATAAGTGTGGGTAACTATAGAGCAATAACAACACTTGTAATGTGCATGACATGAGAACATAACTGTTTATTCAATTGAAACTAAAATCAACATAGAGCAGGTTACAACAGCAAACCAGTTAAAGAAACAAGTTTAAAACATACCTGTTGCGCCATTGGAGTTTCAATTCCATCCTTCAAATTTGAAAATAGTTGGTATGAGTAAATACAGTCATGCAAGAGAAAAGGATTATGAACCATAGCTACAGAACCTGACCTGAGAACAAATCTTCTTCTCCTTTAAGCATTGAGTTGGAATTCGGAGTGGTGGTCCTCGTGCTTTGGGCACTGCAGTTCCCTTACTAACTGCTCGTGTTTGGGTGCTCTGTGGTGGAGACGGTGCTGTGTCAACTGGAACTGGGTTACTATCTGCCGGGGTTGGGGTTAGAAGTGGTGTAGCTGGTTCTCTGTCCAACTGGGTAGGGGTACAATCTGCGAGAGTCTGGGTTATGTGCGGTGGATCTGGTCCTTGGGCAAGTACAACCGTGGTTCTATCTGCATCAACTGGTAGCACTATCTTTTCTGAAGACCGTGTTGTTACTCCCTTAGATACTGCCATCACATTCTCCAATTCAAATGGCTGATAAACAAGAAAAGTAATTGAAGGTATAGACATTGTATGATAGATAGGTGCAATGGATAGTGGGGAATAAAAGAGGGCATGAAATGATTCATATTTATGTTGTCTAACCAAACAGGATAGCATGACACAATTTCACATATATGATGGCTAACTAAACAGGATAGCATGACACAATTTCACATTATGATGGCTAACTAAAAAACATGGAAAGACATAGTTCAAAATATGAGACTATGTAAACAGGATGACATGACATAACTATATAATGTGTTTATTAAATAGTTTGGCATGCCATAATTCACATACATTCACGAATAGAATGCCATAATTCAAAATATGATGACTATAAACACTAAACAGGATGAGATGATATAACTATATGATGTCTTTATTAAATGGGTTGCCATGCCATAATTCAGATAGATGATGTGTATGTACTATGTAAACATGATGGCATGATATAATTCAAATATATGATTTATATAGTAAGCAAGTAAGCATATGGCAATCCATATATGATGTAAAAACTAAGTAATGCAAGACAACATGCATGACATGGGTAATATAACCCTGCCAAGTTTGAGCATAGACCTCAGGGGGAAAATAGGACTGGTCATCAGTCTCTGAATCGTCCTCTGAGGAGCTCTCTGTAACCAGCAAGATGTCTGCTTCAGCAGGTAGCATTGTCTGCTCTGAATACCTTGTTTTCACTCCAGAGACTTCCATCACCGCTTCAAATGGCTGATGCACAGGAAGAGTAGTTGAATATACAAACGTTGTCGACAAATGGAACACGTAATACAAAAAAAATGATAGCGTGATATAATTCACATACATGATGATTGGCTAAACAGCATGGCATTGCATAATTCACATATATAATGTCTTTGCAACAAGATAGCATTGTATAATTCACATATATAATGTCTTGCAACAAGATGGCAATGCATAATTCACATATATGGTAATTAGACACTGAACAGGTGGCATTCACACAAAGCATGTCTAAACTAATCAAATGACATAACAATGCGAGACACCATACGCACGATATGAGCAACATAACCCTGCCAAGTTAGAGCATACACCTCGGGGGGGGGGGAATAGGACTGGTCATCTGTCTTTGAATCCTCTTCTGAGGAGCTATCCGTAACCAGCGAGATATGCGCTTCGTCAGATAGCATAATCTTCTCCGAAGACCTTGTTTTCACTCCAGAATTTGCCATCACCGTGTCAAATGGCTGATGCACACGAAGAGCAGTTGAATGTAATAACATTTTTGGCAAATGTAATATGTAACCGAAAAACAGGATGGCCTGATATAATTTACATATAAGATGACTGGCTAAGCAGGATGGCATTGCGAAATTCACATATATGATGCCTGGCTAAACAAGATGGCGTTGCATAATTCACATAAATGATGAATAAACTAAACAGATGGCATTCGCACAAAGGATGTCGAAACTAAGCAGATGACATATTTGATGTATAAAGTAAGCAATGCAAGACACTATATGCATGATATAACCAACATCAGCATGCCAAGTTAGAGCGAAGACCTCAAGGGGTAAATAGGGGTTGTCTTCTCCTTCTGAATCCCGCTCAGAACAGATTCTTCCTCTCGATTACAATCCGAAATGCGTGGAGGGGGGGCTGCCTTTGCGCCTACCATGGAGCGACGTCTGCATGAAATTTTATTGCCACGCAAGGCTCGTCTCTTTTGCTCTACATGTTCAGTTCCATTGTTTACAATAACTGTCATGCATAGGAATAAAACATAGTGAGATTATGTAAGGAGTGCATGCAGAAATCCAGAGTGATGGTAGAAACCTCTCGATAGACCCAAAATCAATAATAGCAGGCAGATAATGGCTTCAGTTAAAAAATACAGATAATGGCTTCTTTACTGTTTGTTTCCCACCCAACATGAAACTCATAGTAGACACCGGAGATTAACCAGATAGTAGATAGATACTATTGATAGCAGCCCCGATATGTACCCCACAACCATTTAAAAACTCAAGTTTGACCATTATTTTGGAGCTGACTCAGAGTCTAATCGGTGAACAGGACGATAAAGTAGCATGTAATATTAAGCGATGCATAACGTAAGCAGACACGAAAGAGTGAGACCTCTCTTGCGGACCCGTGTAGTCCTCGAGGTCATCTGCTCGGTTGATGATGGTAGTGCAGTTTTCATGGCTGCCAGCGGCGGGGAAGAAGATCTGAGGCGGCGAAAGACAGTCTGGAGGCCGGATCCCTGCTGTGCTGGGCCCTTCTGTCATTGGAGCAGCTGAGCTGGGGTGGACGATGGCGCAGTAGGAGCGGGACAAACCACGCAAGGTTTTCTTTGACAACTATATGTAAGAGAAGAGATTCTGTAAGGGCTCGTTTGAATTGGAGGATTCCAACAATGCAGGGATAGGAAATAGATAGGAATAGGATAGGAATGCACGTGCAAAACAGAGAATTTAAAAACACAGGATTTCTGCCAATCTGGGTGTTTGATTCACAACAATTGGAAGATCACAGGATGCAAAGAAGCATGGTGACATTTTTTTGCGTGAAAAAGAAGCATGGTGACATTAAGTCAAACAACAAGAAAATGTACGGTTATAATGCTATTATGCTACTATCTCTTAGTCTTGTGCTTCATGAATAGGAATTTGAAAAGGAGGACAAGTGAAAATTAAAATTCCTACGTTTTTTTCTTTCAAGGAGACACTAAAGGAACAAATCCGTGTGCTCAGTGGACAATATATATAACATGTAGAGTAAAAAAGAGATGCAACAAGTGTAGAACCTCTTTGGCGAAGCCATGTCGATCTCAGCGTGATTGGGTTGGCCGGTGAGGATGCTCCGGCTGACTTGGCTGTCGGAGGAGGGGAAGAAGATCTTAGGCGTCTGGAGATGGAGCCCGAGGTACTGCTCCGCTGTGATGGAGGGTTTTGTTGTTGGAGCAGCTCTGGTGAATTGTACGACGCCGAGGCTGAAGCAGGACAAGAGAGACAACGAACAACGTTAACCTGAGTGGAATTCTAATAGCATCTCCAATACACAAGTGCTAGATGTAAAATACATCAGCCGCTCATCTCTGAACTTAACTGTCGAAACTGAATTTAACTGTCGGAACTGAACTTAACTGTCGAAACTGAACTTAACTGTTGAAACTGAATTTTGCTGTCGAAACTGAATTATGCTGTCGAAACTGAACGCACTAGCAAGGTGAGGCTACACGTCGGTCGACTGACTTTTTCATCTCTGGTCAGTCGATTTTGCAGCCGTTGGATACGAAATCAAGGGCCTGCGGTTCATCTTCAACCTCCACCCCCCTGAGCCGGCCAAACAGCAGCCCCCCGCCGCCCGTGGCCAGCGGTGCGCCGCCCCGCCCGCCCCGAAAACACTCCCCACCGCCGGTCCGCCGCCGCCCCGGCCATCCCTCTAGGCCCCCCGTGCCGAGCTTTTTCTCCGGAGATCCCCACGCCACCGCCCCGCCAACGCCCCGCCACCGCCGGCGACCACCGCCCCCATCCTGAAACCTAAGGTAGATAGTGGGGTACCTCTCCGGCGAGCCCCCCTCCCCGCTGCTGGCTGGTTCTTCCTTCACCACGGCGAGCCCCCCCCACCCCCTGAAAATCGACTGACCCAAAAGTCGATTCAGTCAACAGAAGTGTAGCTAAATCGGAGCAGCATCGCAAGCAAGAGCAAGAGCGAGAGCAACAGCGCGAGCAAGAGCAATAGCAAGACCAGAGCAGGCAGGGGACCGAGAGCAAGAGCAGAGCAGCAGCGCGAGCGAGAGCTAAAGTAGCAGCAGGACCTACTGATGTGGACGTCGCCACTGAGGGAGCGACGCCGTGGAGGAAGTGGCCGGCGACGCCGCCGTGGATGGAGCCGCACCATGTCGACTCGGGACCGAGCGCCGGCAGCACCGTGAGATCGAATCAAGAAGAAAATGCGGTGATTAGTGTACAACCTCGTTGGTGGCGCCGATTAGGCCGCAGCTTCATCCGAGGAAGCGGTGATGATGATGCTCTTCCGTTGGTGCAGGTGAAGACGGCGGTGTGGGAATGGAGGTGGCGCGAAAGACGAGGGGAACGTCAGGGCAGCTCCTTGGAGGTGGACGACGGGGTGGCTGAACCGGCGGGACGATGAGATCGACGACGGATCCTCATCCGGTACGGTGGATGAGGGATGTCGAGGTGTTGCTGTGGACGACGTCGACGGGGAAGAGGCTCCGGCTGGGTGGCGGACGGAGCGGGGTGTGGGGTTTCGTCGCGGGTTTTCGCGGCCTCAGTGTACGAATGGGTGGGCGGATGGGATGGCAGTGGGGAACCATGGCTTAGAGACGCGCTTGTCCGAAATGTGGGGTAAGTTACGAAAGTACCCCCACCGATTTGAGGCGGTTCTTTCAGTTCAGGGTTACCACGGGCATTTCACGTGTCGGGATTTCACAGGAGGTGGGAGTTTTCGCGCGCGTTGTAATTTCGGAATAGCAAGGCGCGGGTTGAGATGGAGGGAGTTGTCGGAGCACAACGAGACAAAGATATATCTTAAATATTTCAGGCTAACAAGGCGCGGGTTAAAATTTCCGGACAAGCCTAACGTGTACTGTCCCAAATCAATGCGCCCTACAAATGTCATTCAAAACTTTGAATTCATGTTATGTTCAATTAAAATATTTCGCTACGTGTATAATGCATGCAACCTACTACTCGAATGAACATTTTAGTGCATTTCAAGCGTATATACTACCGCTTCAATATGAACTAAATTTGAATTCGTTTCTCTATTTGAATAAGATCTACAGTAATGATTGTTGTGAAGTCAAAGCATTTGAATTCGTTTCTCTGTTTTAATAAGATCTACAATCATCATTATTGTCAAGTTAAACCATCGTTTGTGTATTATCTTCACAGCACACCACATGATTAGTCTCGAGTTACATATGAACTATGTGTACTATATGAACTCGAACTAGATTTTTTGAATCCACTTTATTTTGATTTCAAATCACATTACATTTCTAGCTCTAGCTAGATCTTCATAATCTAAACCATGTCTCATATGTATAATGTGTTTATCACATTATGTATGGTGCCCCACCCCCTACGCCTACAAGTATTTAGATGTGAGTTGCAAACACCACACATTACCACAAATTCAAATAAAATGTGAGAATGTTCGATATATAGTATTGTTTAGATTGTTCGATATTTAGTTGTAAGCTGCGAACGCCACACATTGTCAGAAATTCAAATAAAATGTGAGATTTTTTGATGTATAGTATCGTTTAGATTGTTCGGCATTTAGCTGTGAGTTGCAAACGCCATGCATTATCAAATTATGGTATAACATGTGCACAACACGTGTATAACCGCTATATTCATGCATGCAATGTTTAAAACACTATGATCTCCTATTCAAATATATGAATCTGCTTTCATATCAAATTATGATCTTTGTTAGTCTCTTATACCCACACAATCCTCTAACCTTTGTAGCTACCACTAATTTTCTCTCGTGCATGCACATGCCCTCCTCGCCCTCCCCCTCCCTCGGCATTCTATCCACCTGGCACATTCATTTTTTTTCTTTAGGTCGTTCTCCTAGAGTCACCACAACTCCTTTCCGACATGCACCGATCGATAAACCTCTCCAGCGATGCCTGCCTACAACATACAAACACACCTTCAATCTCCTCCTTTATGTGTCCTTGCCTCGTGTCTCTCATACGGTCAGACACACGTGTAAACTCTCGCCCCTCTTTTCATCGCTCTCACAACCGCACACTCCTCCCCCTATCTAGCTAGTAGTTGGGCCTCTCGCACCACCTCCTAGCTCCATTCTCTCTGTCTATCCGTCTCGCTGGGCCTTATTTGCCTCTAACAAATGGATGTACACCGACCGATCTCTTGCTATACATATAGCTAGCTAGGTCCTTATAACTCGTTTTTACCCACACGTCAATCGATCTACCTCATTAGTTGTGTATCTCCCTTCCTCCGACAAACAACAATTGATCTACCGATCTAATTAGGTTTGCTTACCAAACACATCGTTCCCCTTCATCATCCATGGATGCGTCCCGACAGATCTATCACGCATAGGCACACACAGAAACACATCCCCACTCTTATTGATAACATTGCAGTTCCACCCTCAGTTTGTCTAGTAGGCCTCTCCCACCATCTTCAAGAAGCAACTCCATCACCCATCCAGCACTCTACCCCTCTCCCTCCCTCTCCCTCCTCTCTCTCTCTGTCCCATCATATTTCCCGTTCTTCAGTTATGTATGGATGTTGACTGATCTCCCTCAAGACATAGCTGGGTCCCTCCTTCTCAACACATATACGAGCCGTTCTACCTATATAGTTAGGCCTCTGCCTACCCCTCCCACCCCCTCCCCCCCCACACACACCGATACATCGAGCGCTCTAGTCATGTCTCCCTGCCACACACAAACTTGACGTGTGCCCTCTAACGTTCAGGCAGGCCAGTCGCCCTATATCTTTGACTTGTACACACACACAATTTCGATGGCTCTCTTCATCGAACTCGCACCCACCCACTTGATCCTCTCTTCGACTCAATCGATAGCTATGACCCCTCCCTCTCTTCTCGTGGATTGCCCGACCCTCTATGTATGATATGGATAGGCCTCCATTTCACACACATTGCATGCAAAATTTTGTTTGAGATGTCATCGACACATATTCCCACAAATAATTCACGAAATCAACCCCCACCCCAAAACAAAAAACACTCACGAACGCGGTTTGTATCTCTCACACACACCTACGTAGGTGGGGGACGTGCACGAAGAGAAGAGGTGCATGCACGGCGCACGTACTCCCGTCTCTTTCCCAACCACACCCGCACGGGTACACGGTGGAGCTCATTTCTGTACGAAAAAGGCAGCCCACGTGGTAATTTGGCACGTGTACTGGTTGTCCACTTGGTGGAGGGAGGATCGTCTACCATGGGTGAACAAACAAATTGCGACTTGACGCGTTATGTTAAATTAAAAAAGAGGCAAACCATGTGGGGCCTACCTTAGAGGCAAGGCTCTATACACTACGCCTTACGCCCGCTCCCTCGCCCATGCACGCGGTGGCTCGTAGGATGAGGAGAAAAATTTACTACTCCCTCCGTTTACTCCTCGTCCATACTACCTTGGTTATAGAGATTATACTATCATATTGTTTGGAATATATATGTCTTTTAGTAGATTTCACTATGAACTACTAGTACATACTCCAAACACTGATGTATATAGACGTATTTTAGAGTGTAGATTCACTCATTTTGCTCCGTATGTAGCACTCTCCCTCGCCCCTCGACCCTCGCCCATGTGGTGGAGGTGCAACAATTCATTCGGTCTCATATAGCCAGAACGATATATACTGCACTACCATTATTGCTAGACTTCCCGAAGAGGCGAAGAGCCAATCGCAAGGTTAATATTTTGGAGATGCCAAGCGCAAGGTTATAGGAGAACGAGTAGTAGGTGCCGCGTCATTTATAAATAAAGTTTTTTTTTCTTCAGTGGCACGTACGCAATATGATAGGTTCATATGGAGAGAAAAGGAAACCGCTCCACTATATAAATAGTCAGAACGGGCCAGCCTACACGGTTGCTTGCTGGGGTTGCTCTCTCCACACTCTCTCGCACAAAACGACTGTGGCCACATCTCTAACATCCCGGCGGATCAAGTCCGCTTGGGCAAGGGGTGGATTCTTAGTGTAGATGCGGTGGCCGTCGCCGACGGTGAAAACCCACTGTCGGCACGTCTCGATCAGGGGTCCCCGCCGTTCTCTCTCACAAAGCCGGTGAGGTTGCCTTCGTCCCTTGCTCACTACCGCGACGTGGGCAGTTGCCGCCTCCCGCCGCCCTCCTCAAGGTTGAGCTACGTCCCTCAGGTACAACTCCCTTTACAGCCGGCTTGCACCACTACTCCAGCTGCCCACATCACTGCCTGTGGATATTTCTCTATACTTCTTTGCCCCGCACATACCTCTACTGGCTTCTACGTACTGTATTTGTGATGAGTTTATGTCTCGTCAACTAGTCCCAGTAATCTTATTCTAATCACGCTTGTTCAATTTCTTTGCCACAGGGATGCTCATCTCGATTTTGGTGAAACTGCACAAAATGATCCGATGGTCCAAAGGTTGCAAACTTCATTTATTAGGAAGCTCGAACGTTGCCAGCAAATTGAAGCCTGGTCAGGGTTCACGGTTCAAGGGCTAGGGACTGCATGGATCGTTTTCTTCTTTAGCTGCCTCTGTTCCAAAATAAGTGTCAACTTTAGTAGTAGTACAACTTGGTATACTAAAGTTTGCACAAAGTTGAGAAACTTATTTTGGAACGGAGGGAGTACATATTTTCTATGATCTGTCAATCATTGAGATGCAATAGCATGCATGTTAGTCTCCTTTGTATTTGATGAAATGTTGCAACGGGCAACCTTGGACGCAAGATACATGTAACAGAAGCTGGAAGCTTCATAGCATTGTACAAATTTATCTCACTGATAAATTACTGTACGTACTATACTAGTACTTCCTCCGTTCCTAAATATAAGTCTTTGTAGACATTTCACCATGAACCACATGCGGATGTATATAGATGCATTTTAAGTGCAGATTCATTCATTTTGTTCCGTATGTAGTGGAATCTCTACAAAGACTTACTATCTACTAGTAATAGCTAGCCCCCACTACTAGGAATTCTCTATCCTCTCCTTGAGCCACGTCATCAAATTGATGTAGCCGTTAGATGAAGTAAATCAGTCCATAATAGCCGTCTGATCTAGACGTTGAGAGGCTCCGCACTAAGCCACATGCAAGCATGCAGAAATACCGTGCCACATGCATGTGAGTGGGTTTTAAATCACATCAACATGTCTGCATGCAAGCATGCACCGGTAGCATGCATGTAAGTGAGCTTTTAAGTCCCATTAACATGTCAAAAAGAAATATATAATCCCATTATGCAGTACGAGTTGGCTGATCTTTTTTCCTTACGTGGGATGATCTAAATGATGATGGGAGTTTATTTAGTTTGGCTACCACGTTTGTCATGCGGTTATATAGTTTTTTTTGTTCTATGAAATCGATAATTTTGCGCAGAGAGATATACCGTTGTTCTGCGCCAACGCGCGGGGACTCATCTAGTAGTAATATTTAGGAACGCAGGGAGTACTATGTAAAGAGTTAGGTGTCGCACGGTGATAGTGTGAGGTGGGCCATGTAATCACTGAGCCTGCGTGTTTTCACTACTCTTGCACGCCTCCGCTGTAACAATGGAGAAAATTGTAATCTAGTAGTAGTATACCTCCTTTCGCCGAAAGCGTGGGAGATCCAATAGTCCTACTGCCGCAGTAATAAATACCAATGAGTCGTCAAATCACATAGACCTAGCAGTAAGTTGGACGGACAAAGCAACCATCACTCTTGCGCAAGTGAGAGGTCGCGTCCGCTCTGCCCGGGCATGAATGCGGCACCGATTCTTTGGAGCGGCGCTGACCGTTTCGGGTGGGAAGCGCGCGCGCGATGGAGGATCTTTGGGTGGGCCAGGCTGGTCAGGAGCGGGCGTGGCAGCTGTCCGCATGTCCCTACCGGACACGCCCGGAAACGAGAGGATGCACCGACTCTCGCGGCTAAAATCGTACACTACACAACATCTCTCTCTAGGAGTAGGTCGATTTGTTGCTCTCTCTAACACACACATGGTGTTAAACACACACACACACACGCGCACGCGCACGCACACACACGCACCTTGGTCCCGTTGCACCTTCTAACGTGACTTATTACACCTAGACGGAGGGAGTAGTAAGTATACGAGATACGGTGGCACACTGACTTAAGTCGAATACAAGTGCCCAAAATTTGTGTGCATGTTATAATAAGGATTCACTTAAACTAGTACGTGAGCGAACAGAGGGATCAATTGGACAGTGTTCCCGAGCAGTAGCGAGATGTGTGAGGTAAGATACATCGCTGGCGCTTTTAATTTTTCTTATTAATTTGTTTGTTTCAACCTCTGACTGGTGGGACCCAACGTACTACGTGGAGAGAGGTAAGGTGATTTCTACACCACTGTGGATAGTCTTACCACCAAAGCCACATAATGGGAGGGTTGTGTAGCTGGTTAGCCTGTTCGCTCATCAAACTTGAGGTCTCGGGTTCGATAACTACACTTCAGCATAATTTGTGGCAGGAGGATTCTTTGACTGGTCAAAATGTTTTCTAGGGTTTGCACGCTTCACACTCTCCCTCTAGTATATATATACACGCTGGAGCCTCAGCGCTTGTAGTTGCTCTCTTCACACTCTCTCGCCCTCTCCAGATCTAAACAAGACTTCGTTGGCCTCTCTCTCCCCTCACCGCTGCTCAAAGAGCCGGCAGGATCCGTCCGCTGGGAAGGGAAGGAGGCTTAACGCTGTCGCCGTTGGCGAGGGACTACCGGCGCAGCTGTTCACTTTCCACCCAGCGGCGGCGCGGGAGGGCCTCCGACCCCTTCTTCTTCGCCGCCGTCCCGTCGCCCACCGAACCACGCCCCAAGAACCTTAAGGTATAATTTACTTACTCCACATGCATTGCTCTAGCTACATGTATACCATGAATCTAGGACGTGGTTCAAAGAGGAAAGGAGTGGGAAAAGTTGTATATAGCATGAATCTAGGACGTGGTTCAAAGAGGAAATGAAGGGGGAAAGTTGTATAACATTAATCTAGGACGTGGTTCAAAGAGGAAAGGAATGGGGGAAAGTAGTGGGGAAAGTTGTATCACATAAATCTAGGACGTGGTTCAAAAAGGAAAGGAAGGGGCAAAAGTACTAGTTCAAAAAGGAAAGGAAGGGACAAGGCTGTAGAGTTTGAGCAGGACTAGATTTGGTGCGCTCACATAGGGAAAGGCATCTAATAACAAAACTGGGATCAACACGGACTGCCACGGAGTTTTTTTAGTCCCTACACCAAAATGTCCCTGTAAACAAACACCCTCTAATAATGCAATGCCACACCTAAAAGCAAATTACATGTTTAACGAAATTTATTGTTAATATAATCTCTATGTTAATATTAGTCAATGCCACCGTTTGAGAAATGCTACTGTCTTGATTTCTTTCCCATTTAGATAAGGTAGATGCTTCTTTTTGTTGGCTTCTGTGTCATCCACCGTTATTGACCACTAATTGTTTCCTTTGCACCTCTGTGTAAATAGGGTTATCTGCTTCACCTCGTTGCCATTGTGACCTTTTGTTGCACTGCACAAAACACTTTGTTTTAAGAGTGTTTTGTGCAGTTCAACCAAAATGTTACACCGACAACGTTGCTTGATTGCTTGATCTTAGTGGAACTGCACAAGAGGAGATCTTACTTCCTATCCGTTAAGGCGAATTTGGTTCAGATCTTCTTCCTGTGAGTTGTTTGAATTCCGCATCATGAGAGGTCAGTACTAGCCTTCTTTCACATGATTCTGCAGTGTGCATTCATATGTTGTGCTACTTGTACGATAATGTTGCTTGATTTTAGTGAACTGCACAAATGGAGACAAGACTTCCAATCTGTATGTGCACCGTAATATCCCATTGAGGTAAGATAAGGATATTTCACAACTGCTGGCCTGTATTTTGCCACTTTCATCAGGAAATTAAGTTTAGTACTATACTTGTGCTCCCTAATTGACATGCCAAATCTTACATTGAAGGCGAAGCTTGTTTGTTATTGAACCAAGTGATGAAGGGGAAGAACAAGGGGAAAAAAATCACCTCCCGGTGCTGTAATGAAGCACTGGAACTATGATGGCACAAGTAATGATATAGTTTTGCATCTTAATTTATTGCTATGGCTGGAACGAGCAATTGTTTGCCACTGATCTGATGCCACTCTTAATGTAATATGTAATTATCTCTACTTGTGCAAACAGGGATCTTCTTTGAAGATACCATATATTTTAGTGGAACTGCACAAGAAGATGTTGGAAACATTAAACTAATCGAGGAGTATATAGTAAGCTTGGCCACCACCGTAGATAGCAACAGATGGTTCCGGAGAAATGCTTCATCTGTATGCTCTACACAATAAGCCTCCTGACAAAGGTTGGTACTCGCCCACTGATTTCATCCATATGATTGAGCTTTGTCATCTCTATTGGTGTTGTGCTACTGTTTAGATACTGTCATGAAAAAGTGGTATTGTCCGTGTGAAGTGCTTCATCTTTGCTATTTTAAATATTTCCTTTCCTTTTTTTCGAGCAAACAGTGATGCTAGCATTTAGTAGTCCTCTTGTCTTTGCACAACAGGATCATCTTCCTCTGAAGAAGAATATGGAGTACGTGAAGTGACTAGTTTCGATTATGCCAGGATGAAGAAGCCCTGTCTATCTTATCATCAGAAGGAGCAGTTGAAGGATGGTTACATTACTCCCCACAAGACCAAACTAACTTCAGCTCAGAAGGACTGACAAAATCTCCATTTTTTTGCTGTGATGCGTGAGTACAATGTTGTTCTAGGATTCTTTCTGGTGAGTTCCATTTTTCTAAAAGTGTGCTCTACATGGACCATGTATGTGCATGTTGAAACTGTCAATTCATAGTACAGTTTGCTCTATACTGATCACTTTTTTGTATTTGTGCAAACAGGGGTGCTCAGCTTGATTTCAATGGGAACTGCACAAAATGTTCATGAATACATCGAATCATTCATTTCCACCACAAGAAAGGAGGTGCCGATAAGTTCAAGGCGTTGCAACATATAAGGGCAAAATCATACAAGCTACGCGCGAATTTGGTTGATTTTGGTGGAACTGCACAAAAAGAACAGCTGGTTTATTTAGCACGAGGTGCCATGTCAATGTCCGAACTGATGGCAAACCCTGCCCATTCCATAACCGTAGGCATTTAATATTTTTGAATGGGACAACCTTGTCAAATTTTGCTCATTGATTTTAGCAAGACATGCGTTTGATATTTTCGAATGGGACGCCCTTTGTTGTCAGCAGCGTCGATCAATTTTTTCTTTATTCTTTTATTGTGAAGTAAATATTGCCTCTGACATGTGAGTCGCTGAGATGCATAATCATCGATTGATTTGAATGTTCTCTATGAATTGCTAGGCCTGTGTGTTTGATTGCAATGTACAGAAACGCTAAAAAGCTGCTCAAACACTTTGTACTCCTTTTGTTCCTTTTTACTTCGCACATTGTGAAAGTGCATACTTTTTTGTATAAGATTGGTCAAAGTAGAGATACTTTGACTGCAGACAAAACTTGTATGCAGACTAGAAAGGACCGGAGGGAGTACATGTGAAACTGCTGCAAATGAGGTGATCACCCTGGGAATAATGCTAGTACGTATTGTTTTGCATGTTCATCCAATGCCAGTTATACAGGAATTCGAACTAATCGAAATAAATTCATTCATACACGGTCGGATTTCATATAAACATGCCAGATTTCATTACATTTCATACATTCTTCAACAAAATAAGGGTGCGCTAGAGGTATAATTAATTAACCGAAGCTACCCACCTGTGTCCCGCTGAGCCGAACAGAAGCTTCAGTGACTTAACTGCAGGTGAAGTTGCATAACTGACATGTGGCCTGTTGGGCCCACGTGTCAGTCAGCCAACTGCACCAGCAGTTAAGTAGAAGCAGCGTTGTTCTCCAGCAGAACTCGCCGACTCCACGTCGTCGCCAAGAAGCTAACCGGCCGTCAATGGAAACCCGCCTAGCTTGGCTTTAACAGGAGGGTAGCAGCGGTGGCCTTATTTGGACCGAGCGGCGGCGACCTACCATGTTCTACTCTTCCTCGTTTTCTGTGTGGCGCGGCCTCGTTGGCAGCGGGGCGGGGCCTCGGCGGGGCCTCGGCGGAGCCGGCGATGTCCTCTGTCTCGTTGCCGGCGGGCGGCGCCTCAGCGGAGCAGTGGAAATCCTCCCCCGCATTGCCGGCAGGGTGGGGCCTCGGCTGAGCCGGCGATGTCCTCTACCTCGTCATTGGCGGGGCGGGGCCTCGGCGGAGCCGGCGGTGTCCTCTGCCTCGTTGTTGGCGCCGCGGGGCCTCGGCGGAGCAGGGCCTCGTCGACGCCAGCGGAGCAGGGACTTGTCGGAGCTGGCATTGTCCTCTGCCTCATCCTCGGTCTCGCCAAACAACGCCTCGCCCGCTTCATCGCCCTCTTTGCTAGCCTCTTTGTAGGCGGCCGTAGCCTCCGCCACCCGCATGCGGTACCGCCAGCGCTCAAGGCGGCCCTTGCGGGCGGAGCGGTACGAGTCGAGTAGCGCCTCCTGCTCCGCACGCTCCGCGGTGATCTGCTCCTCTGCCTGCAGGTGCTCCAAGAGGAGATGGTGGTTGTAGGCGGCGTCGGCCTGCGCCTCCCGGAACTGCTCCTAAGACATCTGCCTCACACTGTCCATATATTGGGCACGGGCCTCGCCGATGGTCATGGTGCAATGCACCGGTGAGGATGGCGCGGAGGAGGGGGTTGGCGCCGGATCGTCGACTACCATGTTCTCCATTGGGACGTCGTCGTCCTCCGGCTGCCTGTCGGCCAGCCGGTCGGCAGCAATGGCTGCCATCTCCTTGTGGTCCGTCGTCCGCCCATCCCGAAGTGTGCTGGAGCTCGAGGAAGCCATGGTGGGCAGTAGTGGTGTGGACAGGAGAAAGGGAACGGATGCGGATGACTGTGGCTATGGCCGGCGCAACAGTTTACATAGCAATGGTGGGCGGGCGGAGGGACGGACGTGTGGCGCCGGAGTAGCCGCCTCGGCAACCGCGTATCATTAATGTGGGCGGCAGATGGACGGACGGACGGTACTTGTGTTGTTTGAAGGCGGAGCAATCGCCTGCACCGGGAAGCGGGGCGAGCGGCGCTGGCTGTTTCGGGCGGAAAGCGCGCGCGGGCGAGGAGATGACTTTATTTGGAGAGGATGACAATGGGGACCCACCAGGTCCATAGCCTCACATACGCAAGTGCCTCCTTATTATATATATATGTATAAAACTATACTCCCTCCGTCTAGGTGAATAAGTCGTATTAGAAGGTGCATCACGACCTAGGTGCAAGCAGATTGGTGGAAAAGAAGAATATTTCTCTCTTCTAAACACAATATTTAATCACAGCAGTTAAGAGGATGCCTTGTTAGCTACCCATGCAGGCCATCATGCAAAGCGCTTTTATTTCTTGCCTAATAACCGCATGGACGTGCTGCATGCATTGGTCCTTGCCCGAGCAAAAAAAGGAGGAAAGGGGTTTCCACGGGAGACAACGAGCCAGAGGTGGAAGCGCTTGCTGGAGTAATTTATTTTGCTTCCCACTAGTTTCCTGACATCACGGTCCCACACCATTATCAACCTATGTAGTAGTCAATAAACGAGAGAATTGCACAAGAAGCGGCCGACAGCTGGGACCAAGCAGCTCGAGCGGTATTTGTGTTTTTGAGGTGTGAGCACTGCAGAGTTTTTCGATGTTTAGCCCAGATATTAATTTTTCTCCTCTGAACAACAACGAAAACATCGCTGCAGGTATTAACTGGGTGGGCTGTGGCCCGTCTAGCCCAGGCCAGATATCCAGCCCAGATATTAATTTTTTTCAAGCTGAAAATGGCTAGCCCAGCTATACTTTTTTTAGGAATACCCAGGCAAGGTCAAGTTGTTATTCTCTGCCCCGCTGGGCTGCAAATCTTTCCTAGGAGGGATGCATTAGCCTTAACAAGAAAATGGGCTTTAAGAAATAATAAATGGGATGTAATTATAAAAACTGGGCAGTAACTATAAAAAAATGCACCAAACACGTGATTACTTTATAAAATATTATTTTTGCATATTGAAAATTTTAATTTCATTAATTGTTGCGAGCGCAATGTTTTGTTGGATTTTTACGTAATATAAATTTATTTAATCTGACTAGAAATTTCGGGATAAAAATATTTCGGATCCCATCAAAATGTGGGAAATTTTATTGAATTCTGTTTTGAACGATTGGTTGAAATGGGCTGTACTTTTAACAAACTGTAAATGGGTTGTAGTAAATTCCATTAGAATTCAAAAGTGGGCTACACATTCTTACAAATCTCAAATGGGCTATAAGTTTTCTGCCACACACTTCTGGCCTTACTAAGTTGACGCGTCCCCTAAAAAACAGAGTTGACGCGTATGCAAGGCTTTGTCAACTTATAGTCAACACACGGTTCTAGCAGCAGTGGCCGTTGGATGTCCATCCAACGGATGCCGTGCTTCTTCTTCAATCTCGGATATTCTAGCTTCACCCGCCCAAAAAATGATTCCTCCCCCTGACGTCTGGGGCGCACCGTTTCGGAAGCTGACCTGTGGGCCTACTAAGTTGACGTACCAAGGGCTTTGTCAACTTAGTCAATATAAACGGTTCTAGCTGCAGTGACCGTACGATGTCCATCCAACGGCCGTAGTGCTTCTTCAACCTCTGGTCTTCTTGCTCCAGCCGCCCAAAGCAGCGCCGGTCGTGCCCCCTGCTCCTGCCTCCCGTGGCCGGCTGTGCTGCCGCGGAGGCCTCACCGCCCCCTACTATTCCCACCGCTGGCCAGGCCCTGCGGCGACGGCAGCCTCACACCGCAGCCGAACAAGTGAACCCTCATACTCCTCTCCGCGTGGGAATCCACTGCCGCGTCTTCACCGGCTCCGCGTCGTCCCCTTCCTAGGCCTCGCCGTCGTCCACCACCCTGGTGCTCTCGGCGCGGCGTGGTCAACGTGGTCAAGGAACAACTTCCGTCGGACGTGGACTGTAGGTGGAGAGGCTGACAGCTGGGTCCACGGCGGCAGCAAGGAAGTGCCTCCTTATTATGCGGAAAATAATGATTCCTCCACCTGTAAGCAGGGACCCACCGGACAGGCCACCGTATTTCGCGAAAAAAACGTTTCCCCCCTGACTGTTGGGACCCACCGGCTACACCTTCGCACGCAAGGAAGTGCGTCCAAGCAAAAAAATAACGATTCGCCCCCCTGACTGCTGGGACCCACCAGCTACATCTTCGCACGCAAGGAAGTGCGTCTGGGCAAAAAAAACCAAAACGATTCGCCCCCCTGACTGCTGGGACCCACCAACCCCCCGACTGCTGGGACCCACCAGCTACATCTTCGCATGCAAGGAAGTGCGTCCGGGCAAAAAAAACGATTCGCCCCCTGACTGCTGGGACCCACCAGCTACATCTTCGCAGGCAAGGAAGTGCCTGACAGTCGGGACCCACCTGGCCTAAGCGTACGTAGCGTTGTCATTCTGGTCGCGAACGTGTACGTACATATATACTCGTCGATGTAGATGCGCGCACGTGTCGTAGCAGAGGAGCGCACGTAGCATGTACACGTACGTACAGCGGCCAGGGTGCAAGAAAGAAAATACGGCCACGTATGTGTACATACGGGCGGGGTCTCGAACGCCTACTCGCGCATACGTACGGCGAGGGCTCGTTGACATGGCTGGGTCAGAACGGAGAAACAGCGTCGTCGTCGTGTTCATGGGGAGGCAACGGAATGCGTCGTGTTCATCGGGAGGCAACGCGGCTGGGTCAGAACGGAATGCGTGGTCGTGTTCATCGGGAGGGCTTGGACGGAACAGGCGATGGAAACGAGGCCTGGCGTACCGCACAACGGAGGAAACTGCCTTGTGTTCGACCGGCCACGTTCGAAACGGGATCCTGTTCATCGGGAGGGGTGTGGCTTACCGCAAAAACGGAGGAAACAGACCTCCTATGGTCAAAACGGGGGTCTTGTTGATCGGGAGGGGTGTGGCGTACCGCAAAACGGAGGAAACGGACTTGTGTTGGAGCGCTACGGTCGAAACGGGGGTCTTGTTCACCGGGAGGGGTGTGGCGTACCGCAAAACGGGACTCCACGGGATACTGTTCATCTCCACCGTCGACCCCCTCCAGCCTCCACGAGCTACTGTTCATCCACCGTCGACCTCCTCCAGCCTCCACGAGCTCCTGTTCATCCAGCCTCGACCGCGCGCTACTCCACCGGCTACTTTTCAACAACCCCTCCACCATCTACTGTTCATCCAGCCCTCCACACCACGGGGTCCTGTTCAACCACCCCTCCACGGGCACCCCTCCACCGTCTATTGTTCATCCAGCCCTCCACGAGGTCCTGTTCATCCAGCCCCAACCAGCTCGATCGATCGGGGTCCTATTCATCCAGAGGCAACACCACGGGGTCCTGTTCATCCACCCCCACCGGGAACTGTTCATCCAACCCCCCCCCCCCCCCCCCCCCCCCCCCCCCCCGCAATGCTCACTGTTCATCCAGAGGCAGCAGCGATCGGGTTCAGTTAGCAGCAGTAGCGAAGGAATCGCTCGGTCGGGTTCAGTTAATAGCCATCGATCGATCGCTCGGGTTCAGTAACGCGTAGCCTGCAGTGCAATCGCTCGGATTCAGTTAGAGCCCAACGCCTCGCTCGGGTTCAGTTAGAGCCAACGCCTCGCACACACGCGCGTACGTGTATGCAAGAAACGCGCATCGCTCGGCCCCCGACCTCCCACAATAACCGGGAACTCCCCGAAATTTTCCTCCCCCTCGCTTCTACCACGGTTTTTTCCGTCATGGACGGCCCAAAGAATGTCATGCAGCTGCATCTCTGGCCCGCCCAGGACGAAAAGCCCATTTTCTGTCATGATTTTTTGTCATAGAAGTATGAGCCCACCACATCTATGATGATACAGGGTGTCGGTGTCAAAACCGGCGGATCTCGCGTAGGGGGTCCCGAACTGTGCATCTAGGCCGATGGTAACAGGAGACAAGGGACACAATGTTTTTACCCAGGTTCGGGCCCTCTTCATGGAGGTAAAACCCTACGTCCTACTTGATTAATATTGATGATATGGGTAGTACAAGAGTAGATCTACCACGAGATCAAGGAGGCTAAACCCTAGAAGCTATCCTATGGTATGATTGTTGTATGTTGAAGTTGTCCTACGGACTAAAACCCTCCGGTTTATATAGACAGCGGAGAGGGTTAGGGTTACACAAAGTCGGTTACAATGATAGAAGCTCTAAATATCCGCATCGCCAAGCTTGCCTTCCACGCCAAGGAAAGTCCCATCCGGACACGGGACGAAGTCTTCAATCTTGTATCTTCATAGTCCAGGAGTCCGGTCAAAGGTCATAGTCCGGCTACCCGGACACCCCCCAATCCAGGACTCCCTCAGTAGCCCCTGAACTAGGCTTCAATGATGACAAGTCCGGCGCGTAGATTGTCTTCGGCATTGCAAGGCGCGTTCCTCCTCCAAGTTCTTCATAAAAGATTGTAAACACTAAGGATAGTGTCCGGCTCTGCAAAATAAGTTTCCACATATTGCCATAGAGAGAATAATATTAACACAAATCTAATCTTCTGGCGTATCCCGCAGCGTGATATCACACCGTGGCCAAGCCTTTATCTGAATCGTTTTTACTTCCCCACCTCAACGCGTTTTGCGAAGCGGTTTCCTTGGCACGTCTTGTCAAAGTAGAGATCGTGTCCCCTATTTACGGGATTCTCATCAATACGGACGTGGGTAACCCAATCGTGCCCATTAGCATGTGTTCTCGATTAAAGGCGAGTCCCAAACGGTTACGGGGAGGGCTCTTGGTATTCGACCTCTTATAAAGAGACCAAGGCCTTACTCCTTTCTTTCAATCTCAAACGAGTTCGCCCGTCGCCTCAAGTTCCAACACCCTAGGCTCTAGATTTCAGGCGCTTCGGACCTTCGACAATGTCCGGTTCCGACCTTCAAGGCCGATGGATGCCCTCCTCCGTCACGGAGGAGGACGTGCTAAAGCTGAGAGAGGCTAGGTTCTTGACTGGCGGAATTTCGCACAGGTTGCCTGCTCAAGGGCAGGCTATTCCCAGTCCCCTGCCCGGTGAGAGCGTGGTCTTCGTGTCTCACTTCCTTTGGGGGTTAGGCTTCCCAATGGATCCCTTTGTAAGGGGGCTGATGTTCTATTATGGACTGGAATTTCACGACCTAGCTCCGGAGTCCATCCTCCATATTTCCTCATTCATCGTGGTGTGTGAAGCATTCCTCCGTGTCACTCCTCACTTCGGATTATGGCTCAAGACCTTCAAAGTGGAGCCGAAGATAATCGAGGGACGGCACGCGGAGTGCGGAGGTGCTATTATAAGCAAGAACGCTGATGCTCCATGGCCCGAGGGCTCTTTTCAAGAGGAGCTTGGCTTATGGCAACGGGAGTGGTTCTATATCACCACTCCCCGGGGCACCAAGTGGGCAGCGCCGCCTGCCTTTCGCTCGGGTCCCCCACCACAGCTAGCATCATGGGCCAATAAAGGACTAGACTGGGGGCCATCTAAGGACGTGCCCTTGCTGCAGGGCCGCATCAGGGATATCTTAGAAAGAGACCTCAGCTTGGTCAAAGTGACACAAGTCATACTGATCCGCCGAACCCTGCCCGGCAAACGTCGCTCCCTTCATCTGTGGGAGTTTAATCCGGAGGGACCACGAGCTCTCCAGCATTTCATGGGCGCTACGCCGATGGAGATGTATAAACTGTTCTTCGGATCACAAGCAATGTGTCCGGATTTGACCGAGGACGCAGGACTGAGCTGCAACCGCCCGGATACTCAAGTAAGTAGTCTTATGCCCGGACTAGCCATCCGTATTATTTGTCATAAACTTTCCCCTAAAAGAGTTGTCCTTTTAAACAGGAGTGGATAGCGAAAGCAAAGCTGATCAGGTGTCCGGCTCCCCTCCCCGAGACCACGCCGGATCCCGTGTTGGTCAGGATGTTGAAGATTGTGCCTTTGGAGAAAAACAAGGGAGGGGACAAGGAGACTACGGCCTCCTCAAAGGAGGCTGTTCCGAAGGGAGGAACCGACAATTCCTCTCCTAAGGGACAGAAGAGGGCTTCCTCTGACGACTCGGAGACCATGGCATCGAAGAGGGGGAAGAAATCCTCGTCAGAGGGTCCTGCGCCGGGGGGTACCTCGGCCGAATTATGCCCTCAAGGGGATCAGCCCTCCAACGAGCCGTAAGTAGAGAAAGATTTTCTTCTTGAAAGACGGGAGAAATCCTTGCTTTATATCTGAGAAAAGTAACAGAAAATTTACCTTGTAGTTTGGATCTCAACCCTTCTTAGCAGAGCTCGTCTTCGGGGGACCTTCTTCCGGAGATGATGGAGAGTGGAACACCTCCCCCTGCCGTGCCGCCTAGTGAGGCGGGTGACCCTGAGGTGTCGTCACGGAGGGTTTCTCCGAATCCGGCAGGGGCGGAAGGTAGCCATGTGGCCCCCCAAGGTTCTCCGCGTCCGGCCTTCGAAAGAGGCCATAGGACGAGTCCGGCACCGTCCGGTGCTCGGTCGGAGGAGCTGAAGAATCTGCTAGGGCGAGCTTCTATCTCAGAGGAGCACCGTGCCTTGATGGGCACGGTGATTGACAGGATTTCATCCGCGGAAAGCGGATTGCACGAGACCGTCAGAAGTTTACTGACAGGTTTTGAGGTACGTGAAATAATGTACACTTTTTGGACAGTTGCGCATAAATAAGATGCGCCCTGTGTAGATAGTAGCCCCTGAGACTCTGTGCGTTGTCAAAAGTGACGGCGTGCAGAGGATCATAATCCCAGGTCTAAAATGTCGCCTTTGTATATCGGCGGTGAAGTGTCCGGAATCCAGCCGGACTGATGAATTTGCCGAGCTAAAGCGGCAACTTGACGTGGCAGTTGCCGACATCACGCTCGTCAACGAGCGTCTTAACGAAGCGCAAGGTACGTAATTCCTTGGGCGGCACCTGGTAAGAGGAGCTTTACGCCAGTATCTTACAATGTGTGCATGACGCAGATGGTGCGGCCGCTGTGGAGAGTCTTCGGGCAGAACTTGCCCGAGCTAAGCAACAAGCCAGAAAGAGTGATGCGGCTGCCGAGAAGGCCCTTGAAGAGCTGAGAGCCGAACAGGCTGCTCACTGCCGAAGCAAGAAAGAGATGGCCGAAATGGCCATGAAGCTAAAAAGCGCTACTGACCATTGCAAGCTTCTTGAAAAAGAAGACCGGGCGAAGCGGACGGACTTGGAGAAGGCCGTTGCTGATTCCAAGGATGTTCGCTCTGCGATGAGAGCTGCGAAGGAGGAGCTGCGTCAGGCCGGAGAAATCACGGCTGGAAAGCCCTATATGCTGCAGAGGAAGTTTTGTGATCCTAAGCATGCTCCGTTGGACCGACTGTGGAGTACGGCGGATACCCATATGGATTTGGCGGCAAGTGCCGCTGATGCGACCGAACACTTTCGAGATCAGAAAGATTGCGAAGTGGAGAAACTCTTCTGGTCGCAGTTCCACAATCCAGAGCGTCCACTATCAGTGGCCGATCGTCTGGCCGAGTGGGCCGAGCTGAATAGGTTGTCCGGACTCGCCATGAAGTGTGTCATGAGTCATTTGTGGCCGGAGAGATCGGAGCCGAAGAGTTACTTCAGCTTGGTGCAGCAATTCCTTGGTGCGGTGCCGCATATCAATGCAATGAAGAGGTCAGCATGTATAGAGGGTGCGCAGATGGCTCTTGCCCGTGTCAAGACATACTGGGCGGAAATGGAGACCACCGCTGTCGCATCCCGAGATTTGGACAGAAGCCGAGTACCTGTCGAGCACTATTTTCAGGAAGTTATGCCAGGCGCTCGTGTAATAGAGACGCAGTGCTCGAAAGATGCTATCTTCGAATAGCATATGCAGTTTGTAAAACGTTATTTTTATAAATTATAGGAACTTTTTATACTTGTGCCTGCAAGTATTTTAACACCTCCTGTGCGGCCGTTTATATAAAATCTGAAAGATGGCAGTCGTCGACTTCAGCCCCCGTGCACATAATGTTGGGGTGTTCGCAGAAGGCGCTTTTTCACACTTAATCCAACGTCTTGGTCCTACAAAGGAGGTGATAGCGCAGCGAACTAGGCAATCGGACTATAATGCTTTATCACTTTCACTTAGCCATAGGAGCTTGACAATGGGGCTACTTAGATAGCCCCTGGTGGCGACTGCGCTCGCCCGAATTCGGGGCGCGTATGCCTGGCCGGGAAACGGCCCTTCGTTAAAGCGGAGGAATCCTATAGATTCCGGTAGGTCATCGAGTGGCTGACCAGTCTCACGCTATATCATGACAGTCAGTTTTCGGCTTTCTCTACTGAGGTGCTCGCCTGGCCGAACCAGGGCACAATCTCAGTAGTTCTCCTAGTGCTACCTTAGCTGATAGAGCGGAACATAAGGCAGCCGAACACAGGAGCTGGGCAACCCAACATTTGACCAAAGACATGATTCGGAGCTGATGCATATAAGGCCAAAACTCGCGATGCCGAACACTCCCTAAGGCATTCGGTCTTTGTGAGTGCGGGCGAGACAATTGCCCTTTGTTAAAAGCCCCTAGTGTCTAGGTACGCGCAAAAATTCTGACGTGGCCACATGCCAAGACGCCAGCCTCCTCCTTGGTTATAGAGAAAACCAGGGGATGTATATCAACAAGAGACAGTAAAAAAGGTTTACGCAGGGTCTTAATCTGAAAAGAATCCTTGGAACGGGTCCCTACTGCACGTCTGCGCCTGTGTCTCCGTTGTGCGGTATCCTGGATGAGCGCAGCACTATGTTCATCTGTAAAAGAGAGGAACTAAGTTGAAAAAATGGTCGTGCTGAACAGAAGTTATATTAAATAAACAAAGTATAAAGTAAGATATGCAAAACTGAGCTTTATTGTCTCTTATGTTTACAGGTGCGGAGCCCCTAGAACAGGGGTGTACGGCTATTAAGCCTTTATCAATGATAGTTTATGCCGGACTCGTCTAGCCGTGTCCGTGGTCTTAAGGACCTGTTCAGATATCCTGGCTAGTGAAGCCGTTTTATCGTGGGGCTGTTAAAGCGGCCGCACAATCCTCCACTCGGGGGAGGCGCACTCAGTGCTTTCCCTTCAAAGAGATGATGCCTCGTGGACCGGGCATCTGAAGCATAAGAGATGCATAATGCGGTATTGTGTTAAAGCAGGCGAAAGCTTCGCGTCCCAGCAGTGCTTGATAGCGACTTGAGAATGGGACGATGTGGAAAGTCAGCCTTTCATAGCGGAAGTTATCGGTAGAGCCGAATATAACTTCGAGCCGGAGAAAACCCGTACAGCGGGTGTCTGGACCTGGCGTTACCCCTTGAAAGGAGGTTTTGCTGTGGCGAATTCTTGCTGGGTCTATCCCCATGTGGCGGACTGTATCCTGATATATCAAGTTTAGACCGCTGCCGCCGTCCATCAGGACATTTGTAAATTGGAGTCCGCCAATTATTGGATCAAGTACCAAGGCAATCCAGCCTGCATTCCTGATACTTCTTGAATAATCCAGATAATCGATGGTTATTGGTTTTGACAACCAGTGGTGAGACTCTGTTCGGATAGGCCGTATGGCGCGCACCTTTATGGGCGCCGCATGTTTTGTTATATGAAGTAAGTTTACTGTTTTTACTTCTTGTGGAAAATTCTTTTGTTTCCTGGTACTCTGCTTTTGGTGTTCGTCATCGTCTTCACTTGGTGTGTCGAGCCCCTTGTGTTCGGCGTTGAGTCTGCCGGATTGTTTAAAGACCCAACAATCTCTGTGGGTATGGTTAGCAGGCTTCCCAGGGGTACTGTGTATTTGACATATCCTGTCCAGGAGTTTGTTTAGGTTGGATGGGTCGTCCCTGTTATCCTGGGTGGGCGGCTTTTTCTGATTCTGCCACGAGCCTTTAAATCCGGCATTAACTGTCGTGCTCTTTGGACTATTTTCCTTAGCCGGCGACGGTCCTTGTTGCGTCGCGGTTTTCCGTTTCCATCCCTGGTCTCGGATGTACTTGGGTCGCTGGTGCTACATCTTGCCAACCAGCTGTCCTCTCCTGTGCAAAAGCGTGTCATGAGGCTTGTTAGTGCGGCCATTGTTCTCGGCTTTTCTTGGCCGAGGTGTCTGGCGAGCCATTCGTCTCGGACATTATGCCTAAAAGCTGCTAAGGCTTCGGCGTCCGGACAGTCGACTATCTGATTCTTTTTAGTAAGAAATCTATTCCAGAACTGCCGAGCTGACTCTCTGGGTTGTTGGGTTATGTGACTGAGATCGTCTGCATCCGGAGGGCGGACATAGGTCCCTTGAAAATTTTCTCGGAAAGCGTCCTCGAGCTCGTCCCAACTTCCGACTGTGTTTTCCGGAAGGCTTTTGAGCCAATGCCGGGCTAGCCCTTTAAGCTTGAGGGGTAAATATTTGATGGCGTGGAGATCGTCTCCTCTGGCCATATGTATGTGGAGGATATAATCCTCGATCCAGACTCCAGGGTCTGTTGTTCTGTCGTATGCCTTTATGTTTACGGGTTTGAATCCCGCTGGAAATTCGTAATCCAGGACCTCATCGGTGAAACATAGGGGGTGTCCGGCACCCCTGTATTTGGGTGTGCCGGATTCGGATATTGATTTTGTTGCATTGCTTACGAGATCTTGCTTTCTTGGCCCATAAATAGACCTGGCTGGGCCATCTTTTTTATGCGATTCCTTGAGTGGGTCGCATGCCGGCTTGAGTGCGGCGCCGCTTGCCGCTTTATGCTGGCCATGGGGTTGTCTATCCGACCGGGTGGCTTTCTTACTTTTTGAATGCGAGGGCTCTAAGGCCTCTTCGTCGAATTCAGGCAGTAGCTTTCGCTTCGGGTAGCTATTAGTGTGGTGACTGCCGCCGTATTTGTCTACGATATTGATTACTTTGCTCCATCTGATTCTGAGTGTATCTTCCGCAGTTGTGAGCTTCCGCTTCTGCTTTTTTAGGCTGCGTGCGGTTGCAACGAGCCTTTTATGGAGGTTCTTCTGCTCCATGGGATTATCCGGAGTAAGGTTGTCCGGAATGCCGTTTTCGTCAGGGGCGGGTTGTTCGGTTTCTTTATCCGAGTTGCCCTGTTCGGACGGTTGCTCTAGGGCATGCTTGTCGTCTACCGGCTCATCCTGCTCTATGGCTGGGTTTGAATCGAGGCGGGGCTTGAGGCGGCGTTTACGTCGCCGCTTTGATTGTTTTTCGAGAGATCGATCCCTCGTTGCCTCCCCGTGCTCCTCGTTTTCGCTTCCTTTAGGTGTATCCACCATGTACACATCATGAGATGAGGTGGCTGTCCAATGCCCTATAGGTGTTGGTTCATGGTCGTCTCCTGCATCGTCGTCCATACCGTCGATGTCTTCGGAGTCGAAGCTGAGCACGTCGATTAAATTATCGACAGTGGCTACCAAATGGGTGGTGGTGGGCTTTGAATTTCTTCATCGTCCGTATCCCAACCTTGTTGACCGTAGTCCGGCCGGGGCTCTCCTGACAAAGAGAGAGACTTTAGTGACTGCAGGATATCGCCAAAGGGCGAGTGCTGAAAGATGTCCTCAGCGGTGAACTCCATGATCGGCGCCCAATCGGATTCGATCGGTAGGGGCGCGGAGGTCTCAGAGTCCGGAGAGGAGTCTGGCCCCTTGGAGTCACGGGTCTTGCAGAGTGCGGAGCTGGTATTCGGCTCGATCGCCTTTGGGATCACAGCCCCCGAGGCGGCGTCCAACCGCTCGTCCTCGAATGGAGCAACCGGCCCCGAATTAAGAGTCGGGACCGATGCGTGTACGGCCTCCAGTGCGCTGTTCGGTGGCAGAGCTAGATCATGCCCATCGAGGAAGTGCGGCGCGTTCGGTTGTGGCTCGAATCCGTCGAAGATCAAGTCCCCGCGGATGTCAGCCGTGTAGTTTAAGCTTCCAAACCTGACCTGGTGGCCAGGGGTGTAGCTTTCGATATGCTCAAGGTGGCCAAGCGAATTGGCTCGCAGTGCGAAGCCGCCAAAGACGAAGATCTGTCCGGGGAGAAAAGTCTCACCCTGGACTGCATCATTGTCAATGATCGAAGGAGCCATCGGGCCTAAAAGCGACGTCACAGAGGAACTCTCAATGAAAGCACCAATGTCGGTGTCAAAACCGGCGGATCTCGGGTAGGGGTCCCGAGCTGTGCGTCTAGGCGGATGGTAACAGGAGACAAGGGACACAATGTTTTTACCCAGGTTCGGGCCCTCTTGATGGTGGTAAAACCCTACGTCCTTCTTGATTAATATTGATGATATGGGTAGTACAAGAGTAGATCTACCACGAGATCAAGGAGGCTAAACCCTAGAAGCTAGCCTATGGTATGATTGTTGTATGTTGAAGTTGTCCTACGGACTAAAACCCTCCGGTTTATATAGACACCGGAGAGGGTTAGGGTTACACAAAGTCGGTTACAATGATAGGAGATCTAAATATACGCATCGCCAAGCTTGCCTTCCACGCCAAGGAAAGTCCCATCCGGACATGGGACGAAGTCTTCAATCTTGTATCTTCATAGTCCAGGAGTCCGGTCAAAGGTCATAGTCCGGCTACCCGAACACCCCCAAATCCAGGACTCCCTCACCGGGTTTTGTCACAATTATTGTCATAGAAGTGTCATATGTATGGCAGAAAAAAAATCGTTCGGCCCAAAATGTCACGGATGTGTCTTTTTTTGTAGTGGCGTAAGGACAGTGGATACGTGGTATACTTGCTTCTGAAGTGGGAATTTGTGTCCGTCCTGTTCTCGTTCGACGACGAGCACGGTGCTCACCACCTGATGTGTTCCCGATATGTATAATAACATCGGTTCACCGACGTTTGGCGCGGCCAGGATTGGGTTGCTCGCAAGAAGGGTTTTTATTTCCTCTAGTCCGGCTGTTACCGCGTCCCTCCGCTCAAAGTGATCGGTACGCCGTAGAAGGCGATAGAGTGGTAGTGCCTTTTCTCCCTATCTGGAGATAAAGCGGCTTAGAGCTGCCACGCAAACCGCGAGCTTTGGGACTTGTTTAAGGTCTATTGGTGTAGCCAATTGTGACACAGCTTGGATTTTGGCTGGATTTGCTTCAATTTCTCTGTTGGAAACGATCAAGCCCGGCAGTTTTCCAGCGGGAACGCTGAAAACGCACTTTTCCGGATTGAGCTTAATGTCCTACGCGCAGAGGTTATCAAATGTGAGACGTAAATTGTCTATTAGTATTTCGACACGCCTAGTTTTGATGATGACGTCGTCCACATAAGCTTCAACTGTCTTGCCGATTTGCTTCTCCAGGCATGTTTGAATCATGCGTTGGTATGTGGCGCCAGCGTTCTTGAGCCTGAAGGGCATGGTGTTGGAGCAGAATGGCCCATATGGGGTGATGAATGTTGTTGCAGCTTGATCGGACTCCTTCATTTTGATTTGATGGTATCCGGAATATGCATCAAGGAAACACAGTGAGTCGTCCTGCGGTAGCATCAATGATTTGATCAATGCGGGGGAGGGGGAAGGGATCCTTAGGGCAAGCCTTATTGAGGTCTTTAAAATCGACGCACAACCACCAGGATTTGTCCTTCTTTGGTACCATCACCAGGTTTGCCAGCCAGTCCCGATGTTTTATTTCTCTGATGAATCCGGCCTCAATTAGGTTGGCAAGCTCCTCCCCCATAGCTTGGCGTTTGGGCTCGGAAAAGCGCCGCAGTGCTTGTTTGACTGGTTTGTATCCCTTTAAAATATTAAGGCTATGTTCGACCAGCTCACGTGGGATTCCAGGCATGTCAGAAGGGTGCCAGGCGAATATATCCTAGTTTTCATGAAGGAAATCCCTTAGTGCGGCGTCGACCGTTGGGTCCAGTTGTGCTCCAATAGATGCTGTCTTCTTGGGGTCCGTTGGGTGGACCTAGAATTTGACTATTTCTTCTGCCAGTTTGAAGGAGGTGGATTTGGGTCGTTTGTCTAAGATCATATCGTCCCTATCCACCGTGGAGCGCAGTGCGGTTAATTCTTCGGCCGCGAGGGCTTCAGATAATGCCTCAAGGGCCAGGGATGCGGTTTTGTTTTTGGCGTGGAGTGCTATGTCCGGACAAGAGTGATTATGCCGCTTGGTCCGGGCATTTTGAGTTTCATATACTCGTAATGAGGTATAGCTTGGAAGCGTGTAAAAGAATCCCACCCCAACAGGGTGTGGTATCCGCTGCTGAAAGGAGCCATTTGGAAGGTGATTTCTTCAGACCGATAATTCTCCGGTGTGCCGAATACCACATCAAGTGTGATTTTTCCCGCACACCGCGCCTCCCGACTAGGAATGATTCCTTGGAAGGTCGTGCTGCTTTGCTTGATGCTGCTCCTGTCAATTTCCATTTTGTGGAGTGTATCCTCATAGATGAGGTTTAGTCCGCTACCACCGTCCATGAGGACCTTGGTGAGTCGAAAGCCGTCCAAGATGGGACTGAGGACTTAAGCGGCTGGTGCTCGGACTGTCATGTATTTTGGTTCGTCGCCGGCATTAAAGGTTATGGCCGTGTCATTCCAAGGGTTTACTGTGGCGATTTGACAGACTTCGGCAAGGCCGTGTAGTGCCCTTTTGTGCTTATTGTTTGAAGCTAATGTCTCAAAGACCGTCAGTACGCTGGGGTCGTCATCTTCTGGAGGGTGTTGCTCTGGGGTGTTTTTAGTAAGGATGTCCTCGCCGCTTTTGGCTACCTGCCGGAGTATCCAACATGCTCTAAGGCTGTGGGTTGGTATGTTATCCGGTGTTGTGTGTATTTTGCATGGGCCATCGAGCCATCCCTCCAGAACGGTTCCACGCTGCGTAATGGGTTTGTATTTCTTGGCTATTGGACTGCGCGCGTCACGGGGATGCGCCCTTTTCGCCCGGACCAGTGGTTGAGTTGGGACCGATGGCTCCCAACAAGCTGCCTGATCCCTCCAGGCGCTTTCCATTGTGCTGTTCTTCTATACGGTAGTTGGCAAGTCAGTGAAGTGTAGTATGAAGCGGCGATTAATGGCGTTGAGGATTCCTTTGTTCGTGCAATTGTTGCGGAACGCTGATATTGCGTCCTCGTCGCCGCAATCTTTAACCTTGTACTGGACAAGGAGGTATCTGGCCCAGAAGTGGTGGACCTTTTCCTGAGACTGTTGTTGTATGCTCGTGAGAGCGCTTATGTCTAGATGGATGGGTGGAATTGGATCTGGACCCTGACCTGATCGATGATCCGGAGTCTGAAGTTTTTCCAGACTTAACAGTCCGGACTCCGGAGTATCTTTTGGTTGCCTTTGCCCACCATCCGATTCTATGTTCGGAAGGCCAGTCACCTCCTTTTGCGGGTGGGTATCCGGCTCTATAGGGTCGGCGATCTGGATGTAGTCCGTCTTCGGTATAGGGGAAGAGTCGCCTTCTTGCTCCTCGAGTACCGTTATCTGGTAGGTGATCAGTGGAGATTTGATTTCTCTTTGGTCGGGTCTGAGCCCGATCCGATCGTAATCTGTGGTGATTCCCAGGGCGGCGATATGATCAAGGAGCTCATTTAAAGACGAAAACTCCGCCGGATCCATCTGCTTGGAGTGTTTGGGTCGATGCGAAGAGGATTTTCGATGGCCCGAGAGGTCATCATCGGCTTAACGGCCGAACGGGCGGTCATGGTAAAGCTGCCCAACCGGAGGGTTTGGCCTGGGGCCAGTTCTCCTCCGTTAGTGATATTGTCTTTAAGGACGAGGCGAGTCATTGATCCTATTGTTGACGGCACAGTGGAACTCTAAATGAAAGCATCAATGTCGGTGTCAAAACCGGCGGATCTCGGGTAGGGGGTCCCGAACTATGCGTCTAAGGTCAATGGTAACAGGAGACAGGGGACACAATGTTTACCCAGGTTCGGGCCCTCTCTATGGAGGAAATACCCTACTTCCTTCTTGATTGATCTTGATGGATATGAGTATTACAAGAGTGATCTACCACGAGATCATAATGGCAAAACCCTAGAAGTCTAGCTTGTATGACTATGGTAATGAGTCTCTCTTTCCGGACTAAGTCCTCCAGTTTATATAAACACCGGGAGGATCTAGGGTTACACAGGGTCAGTTACAAAGAAAGGAATCTACATATCCGGTCGCCAAGCTTGCCTTCCACGCCAAGGAGAGTCCCATCCGGACACGGGTGCAGTCTTTGGTCTTCGTATCTTCACAGCCCATTAGTCTGGCCCATGGCTAATAGGCCGGACGCCCGAGGACCCCTTAGTCCAGGACTCCCTCAGTAGGGATTGCCATGCAACGGATGCACTAAGAGCTATAAGTGTATGAAAGCTCAATATGAAAACTAAGTGGCTGTGCATCTAATCCTATAATGAAAAATTCCCACTAGTATATGAAAGTGACAACGTAGGAGACTCTCCATATGAAAAACATGGTGCTACTTTGAAGCACAAGTGTGGAACTAGCATGCCCCTTCTCTCTTTTTTCTTTTTTTTTCTTTTTTTCTTTTTTTCTTTTTTTCTTTTTTCTTTTCCCCCTTTTTCTCTCTCTTTGTCCGGAGTCTCATCATCCTTTCCTCACTGGGCAATGCTCTAAAAATGAATAATGATGATCATCACACTTGTATTTACTTATAACTTAATAGAAATAAAATTTACAACTTGATACCTATAAAAAGTATGACTCTATATGAATGCCTATGGGAGTGTGCCTGGATGTGCAATGATCTAGCGTAACATGTATAAAAATGGTGAACGATGGCTGAGCCGTAACTACTATGTCAGCTATATGATCATGCAAAGCAATATGACAATGAATGCTCAAGTCATCAAAACAGAAGTGGTGGAAATTGCATGACAATATATCTCGGAATGGCTATGGAATGGCCATAATAGGTAGGTATGGTGGCTGTTTTGAGGAAGATATAATAAGGCTTATGTGTGATAGAGCGTATCATATCACGGGGTTTGAATGCACCAGCGAAGTTTGCATCGACTCTCGAGGTGAGAAAGGGCAATGCAAGGTACCGTAGAGGCTAGCAAATTGTGGAAAGGTAAGAATGCGTATAATCCATTGACTCACATTAGTCATAAAGAACTCATACACTTATTGCAAAAGTATATTAGCCCTCGAAGCAAAGTACTACTACGCATGCCCCTAGGGGGATAGATTGGTAGGAAAAGACCATCACTCGTCCCCGACCACCACTCATAAGGAAGACAATCAATAATAAATCACGCTCCAACTTCATAGCATAACGAGAGACTATACGTGCATGCTTCGGGAATCACAAACCTTAACACCAATATTCTTACCAACCACAACCGTTTACTAGTACCTCCCACATATTACCATCTCTATATCGCAAAACTAATGCAAGGAATCAAACATATCATATTCAATGATCCATATGTTTTATGTAGGATTTCCTGACTAACCATGCAAATGACCAATTCCTTTTGACTCTCTAAATAGATATAAGTGAAGCATGAGAGTTTAATTCTTTCTACAAAATATCATGCTCTAATAAATATAAGTGAAGCGAAAGAGCATTCTACAAACAATGGTTTTCTATGTGAAGAGAAATAGGCAATCCAAATTTCAAATGATATAAGTGAAGTGCATGAAGCATTCTATAAAGCCACACTCAAAAGATATAAGTGAAGTGCAACAAGCATTCTATAAATCAACCACGGACTATCTCATACCACCATGGTGCATGAAATAAAAGTAAAAACTAAGCGCAAAAGACGCTCCAAGATTTATGCATATCACATGAACGAAACGAAGACGAAAACATACCGATACTTGTTGAAGAAAGATGGGATGCCTTCCAGGGCATCCCCAAGCTTAGACGCTTGAGTCTCCTTGAATATTTACTTGGGGTGCCTTGGGAATCCCCAAGCTTGAGCTCTTGACTCTCCTCCTTCTCCTCATATCAATACCTCATCGATCTTTTATCACTTCATCCACGCAAAACTCAACAGAAAGCTCGGTAAGCCCCGTTAGTATAATAAAACAAATCACTACTCTAAGTATTGTTGCAAACCAATTCATATTTTGTTTTTGCATTATAGCTACTGCAATATAACTTTTTCATGGCTTATTCCACTGATAGAATCGATAGTTTCATCAAAACAAGCAAAACAATGAATTAAAAACAGAATCTGTCTTAAACAAGACAGTTTGTAGTAATCTGAACATTCACCATACTTCTGGTACTCCAACAATTCTAAAACATTAGAAATAAATAAAAAAAATGTATAGCAAGACTGTGCAAAAAGCTTTAGAAACTTTCGACATTCCAATACACAATGTAAAATCATACACTACAGCCAAAGTTTCTATTTTTGCACCGCACATACCAACAAACAATCTACTCATCCTAAAGGCAAATTTTGGCACATTATTTTTATAATACAATGGAATCGTACACGGGGATAATTATTTTTGTGAGAATCTTCATGAAAAATTCTACATTGTTCCCATGAGCATGCACACAAGTGTTCAAGGTCGACCCTCACTTCTCCAATGCATAACTTCCAATCGCTTCCCTTTTGTGAAAAAGTTTTCAAGTTCCCCTTTGTATTTTTTTTGTTTTTAAACATTATAAAAGCACTCAACAGAAATAAATGACTCTCTAAAACTTCCAGGTTGTCTCCCTGGCAGCGCTTTCTTTAAAGCCATTAAGCTAGGCATAAAGTGCTCAAGTAATGAATCCACCCGGATCCCAAGGTATATCAAAGCCAATTTTAATTAGCAATGATTTGGCATTTAGTAATGAGCACAAAGCAACATATATCATGCAATGACGAAGTCTAACTCTCTTCCTATGTAGCGGCATGTCATACAAGAAACATCATGCACATCAAGTAAAGGCCAATACATAACATAAGAAGTTTCTTGCAATTCTTTCGTGTTGGGGACATAGAGAGGCGGAGATGTAGTTCCTGTCTCATAATAATTGCAAGTAGGAGCAGCAAACACATGCATATTACATTCATCACAATTATCATGTGCAACGGTAAAAGGCAACCCATCAATGTAATCCTTAATATGTACAAACTTCTCCGATATAGTGTAGTTGGGAGAATTCAAAAAGATAATAGGACTATCATGTGTGGGTGCAATAGCAACAATTTCATTTTTAACATAAGAGACAATTGCAAGTTCATATCCATAAGCATAATTCATATTGGCATCATGGCCACAAGCATAGCAAGCATCAAGTTCATCAAAAAGGGATATTTCAAATGAATCAACGGGATCATAGCAATCATCATAGCATTCATCCTTCTGTAAGAACGAAGGGACATTAAAAAATGTAAGAGTTGAAGTGTTAATCTCATTAGAAGGATGGCACGAGTAGCTAATCCGCTCTTCCTCCTTTTGTTCTTCACTCTCCTCATTATCTTTTTCATCCAATGAGCTCACAGTTTCATCAATTTCTCCTTCCATAGACTCCTACAAAATATTAGTATCTTCTGGGACAACAGAGAAGTACTCAATATATTCTTTAACATAAGCATTAGAAGCATAGTTTTGATAGCAATATTTGAGTATGGCAAAATTTTCAGATTTGTAAAGAGTAGCATCATACTTTTCAATCAAAGAAGTGATTTCATAGGCACCCTTGGCATAAGAAGATAAGATTCAATTATCCTTAAACTCACATTCAAAGGGAAGGTGTTTTTTAGGGTCCCCGGAACAACAAGTAAAATGATGTATTTCGCATAGATTCAAAGCATAGCAATATAAACTATTAATATGATGCCACAAAAGTTTCCCTTCCTGACATAAGTGGTGTTGCACAAAATAAGCATGCTCATTTAATGATTTTCCCTCAACTAAGCTAGTTGGGTTTTCAGCACGAGCAAAAATGGATCGAAGATGATCCAAATAGAAAGGTTCAGTAGTATTATAGATTTTGGGTGGGTCTTCAACCATTGGTTTAGTAGGTACAACTAATTTGTTTTGGTATTTTGCGTTTCCTACCCATAACTAAAGATAGAAAACAAGAGCACAAAATAAAAACTACTTAGTGATAAAGTAAGCAAGCACACGCGATAATATTCACCCCACGCTATTGCTCCCCGGCAACGGCGCCAGAAAAAGGCCTTGATAACCCACAAGTATAGGGGATCGTCTTTAGCCTTCTTCGATAAATAAGAGTGTCGAACCCAACGAGGAGTTAAAGGCAGATCAAATATTCCCTCAAGTTCTATCGACCACCGATACAACTCTACGCACACTCTTGATGTTTGCTTTACCTAAAACAAGTATGAAGCTATTTTGCAAGAATAAAACTACGAGTACTTTGCGGGAATAAAACTACGAATAAATTGCAAGGTAAAAAACTGGATGGCTTTTGTCAACAAGAAAGTCATTTGTCCCTAGGCAATCGATAACAAGTACCGGCAATCATTCTTGTAATTCTACATGAGGGAGAGGCATGAGCTAACATACTTGCTCTACTTGGATCATATGCTCTTGTGATTGGACCCCTAGCAAGCATCCGCAACTACTTAAGATCATTAAGGTCATGAAACCCAACCATAGCATTAAGTATGAAGTCCTCTTTATCCCATATGCAACAACCCACCCACTCGGGTTTAAGCTTCTGTCACTATATTATTTCCCAATGATGTATGGCTATCCTATGATGTTTGAGAAGATCCGCTTTGTCCTATGGGTTAATTGATTATCGTGATTGGTTTGAGTTGCATGTTTTATTATTGGTGCTGTCCTATGGTGCTCTCCGTGTCGCGCAAGCGTGAGGGATCCCCGCTGTAGGGTTTGCAATATGTTCATGATTTCCTTATGGTGGGTGGCGTGAGTGATGGAAGCACATACCCGAGTTAGTAGGTTGTTTGCCTATGGGAGTAAAGAGGACTTGATGCCTTATAATGCTATGGTTGGGTTTTACATTAATGATCTTTAGTAGTTGCGGATGCTTTCTAGAGTTCCAATCATAAGTGCATATGATCCAAGAAGATAAAGTATGTTATCTTATGCCTCTCCCTCAAATAAAATTACAATAATGATTACCGGTCTAGTTATCGATTGCCTAGGGACAAATAACTTTCTCGTGAAAAAAAGCTATCTACTAAAGCTAACTTAGTTGTGTCTTTATCTAAACAGCCCCTAGCATTTATTATATGCTCTTTATTATCTTGCAAACCTATCCTATCACACCTACAAAGTACTGCTAGTTTCATACTTGTTCTAGGTAAAGCGAACGTAAAGCGTGCGTAGAGTTGTATCAGTGGTCGATAGAACTTGAGGGAATATTTGTTCTACCTTTACCTCCACGTTGGGTTCGACACTCTTACTTATCCACAGAGGCTACAATTGAGCCCTATACTTGTTGGTTATCAAGACCTTTTTCTAGCGCCGTTGCCGGGGAGCAATAGCATGGGGTGAATATTCTCGTGTGTGCTTGTTTGCTTTATCACTAAGTAGTTTTTATTTTCTGTTCTAAGTTTTTGTCTATATTTAGTTATGGATATGGAACACGATATATCAAAAAAATTAGGTGTACTTGCTACTCATGGAGATGGGGAACCTCCTAAAACCCTCGATGCTCATTATGTGAAAGATATTATGCACTACTTTAATAATCCTGAGAAAACCCCATTCAATTATATAATGGGAGACACATTGGATCAACATGAATACTTTAGGGTTATCGCTTGACTCAAAAAGGGAAACTATTATGGGATCAAATTCATATGTTGCATTGGTATGCTCGGCAACTATGCTTGAGATATGATTATACTTGTTGCTCTAGGATGAAGGCTCCACACCTTCCCTTTTCAAGTAGATTTAATGATAATAAAACCTTGGCTTCTTATGCTAGAGGTATATATGATTACTATTATGTGGAACGAATAAAGGAATTTGTTGCTTTTAAGGGTGCATGTGCAATTGAATCTTTGTTTAAAGAGTATGAAGATTTTGATGATTCAGTTTATAGACCTGAAAATTTAGCTATCCTTAAATATTGCTATGAGAATTATAAATACAATTATGATATTGATGAATTTATTGAGAAAGTCTCCGCTGTCCAAGAAGAGACTAATATTTTGCAGGAGTCTATGGAAGAAGAAATTGATGAAACTGTGAGCTCACTGGATGAAAAAGATGATGAGGAGAGCGAAGAACAAAAGGAGGAAGATCGGTTTAGCTACCCGCGCCCACCATCTAATGAGAGTAACTATCCAACTCATACATTATTTAATGTCCATTCATTCTTACCGAAGGATGAATGTCATGATAATTGCTATGATCTCGTTGATTCGTTTGAAATATCCCTTTTTGATGAACTTGATGCTTGCTATGCTTGTGGCCAAGATGCCAATATGAATTATGCTTATGGAGATGAACTTGCTATAGTTCCTTATATTCAGAATGAAATTGTTGCTATTGCACCCACACATGATAGTCCTAGTGTCTTTTTGAATTCTCCCAACTACACTATATCGGAGAATTTTGCATTTATTAAGGATTACTTTGATGGGTCGCATTCTACCGTTGCAAATGATGATTTTGATGAATATAATATGCATGTGCTTGTTGTTCCTACTTGCAATTATTATGAGAGACGAACTACTCTGCCTCTTTATGTTTACAAGACGAAAAAATTGCAAGAAACTGCTTATGCTATGCATTGGCCTTTACTTGATGTGCATGAATTGTTCTTGTATGACATGCCGATGCATAGGAAGAGAGTTAGACTTCGTTATTGCTTGATATATGTTGCTTTGTGCTCACTACTAAATGCCACATCATTGCTAATTCAAATTGGCTTTGATATACCTTGGGATCCGGGTGGATTCATTACTTGAGCACTTTATGCCTAGCTTAACGGCTTTAAAGAAAGCACTGCCAGGGAGACAACCCGGAAGTTTTACAGAGTCATTTATTTCTATTGAGTGCTTTTATAAAGTTTAAAAACGAAAAAATATAGAGGGAACTTAAAACTTCACAAAAAGAAAAGTGAAAGTGAGATAGACGAGCATTGTGAAAGTGGGGGACGTCCTTGAAATTTGTTCATGCTCACGGAAACTTTGTGAATCTTAATTACAGAAACTTTTCAACAAAAATAATTATCCCCTTGTAAAATTTCATTGTATTATAAAAATAATGTGCCAAGATTTGCCTTTAGGATGTTTACATTGTTTGTTGGTTTGTGCGGTGCAAAACAGAAACTTTGGCTGTAGTGAACGATTTTACATTTTTTACTAGAACGTCAAATGGTTCTGAAATTTTATGTACTGTCTTTCTATACAGATTGCTTATTTTCCTATTTTTTAGAATTTTTGGAGTACCAAAGGTATGGTGAATGTTCAGATTACTACAGACTGTCCTGTTTAAGACAGATTCTGTTCTTGAGGCACTGTTTTGATTGTTTTGATGAAACTATCGATTTCTATCAGTGGATTAAGCCATGGAAAAGTTATATTACAGTAGCCACAATGCAAAAAAATATGAATTGGTTTGCAACAGTACTTAGAGTAGTGATTTTCTTTATTATACTAACGGATCTTATCGAACTTTCTGTTGAGTTTTGTGTGGCTGAAGTGATTAAAGGTCGAGGAGGTCTCTATGTGAGGAGAAGGAGGAGAGGCAAAAGCTCAATCTTGGGGATGCCCAAGGAATCCCAAGTAAATATTCAAGGAGACTCAAGCATCTAAGCTTGGGGATGCCCCGGAAGGCATCCCATCTTCCTTCAACAAGTATCGGTATGTTTTCGGTTTCGTTTCGTTCATGTGATATGTGCAAATCTTGGAGCGTCTTTTGCATTTAGTTTTCACTTTTATTTGATGCACCATGCTGGTATGAGATAGTCCATGGTTGATTTATAGAATGCTCATTGCACTTCACTTATATCTTTTGATGTATGGGTATATAGAATGCTTCATGTGCTTCATGTATATCATCTGAAGTTTGGATTGCCGGTTTCCCTACACATAGAAAACCACCATTTGTAGAATGCTTTTTTTCTTCACTTATATTTGTTAGAGCATGGGCATATCTTTTGTAGAAAGAATTAAACTCTCTTCCCTCACTTATATCTATTTACAGAGATGACGGGAATTGGTCATTCACATGGTTAGTCATAAAATCCTACATAAAACTTGTAGATCACTGAATATGATATGTTTGATTCCTTTCAATAGTTTTGCGATATAAAGATGGTGATATTAGAGTCATGCTAGTGCGTAATTGTGGATTATAGAAATACTTGTGCTGAAGTTTGTGATTCCCGTAGCATGCACGTATGGTGAACCGTTATGTAACAAAGTCGGAGCATGATTTATTTATTGATTGTCTTCTTTATGAGTGGCGGTCGGGGACGAGCGATGGTCTTTTTCTACCAATCTATCCCCCTAGGAGCATGCGTCTAATGCTTCGTTTTGATAGCTTCTAGATATTTGCAATAAGTATTTGAGTTCTTTATGACTAATGTTTAGTCCATGGATTATACGCACTCTCACCCTTCCATCATTGCTAGCCTCTTTGGTACCGTGCATTGCCCTTTCTCACCTCGAGAGTTGGTGCAAACTTCGCTGGTGCATCAAAACCCCGTGATATGATATGCTCTGTCACACATAAGCCTCCTTATACCTTCCTCAAAACAGCCACCATACCTACCTATCATGGCATTTCCATAGCTGTCCCGAGATATATCGCCATGCAACTTCCATCATCATCATGTAAATGACTTGAGCATTTATTGTCATATTGCTTTGCATGATCGTAAGATAGCTAGCATGGTGTTTTCATGGCTTGTCCATTTTTTGATGTCATTGCTACGCTAGATCATTGCACATCCCGGTACACCGCCGGAGGCATTCATATAGAGTCATACTTTGTTCTAGATATCGAGTTGTAATATTGAGGTGTAAGTAAATAAAAGTGTGATGATCATCATTATTAGAACATTGTCCCATGTGAGGTTATCAAAATAAAAGTGGCCAAAGAAGCACTAATAAAAAAAGAGGCCAAAGAAGCCTGTAAAAAAGAGAAAAAGGGGGAAAAAGAAAAAAAATGAGAGAAAAGACAGAAGGGACAATGTTACTATCCTTTTAACACACTTGTGCTTCAAAGTAGCGCCATGTTCTTCATATAGAGAGTCTCTTGAGTTATCAGTTTCATATACTAGTGGGAATTTTCATTATAGAACTTGGCTTGTATATTCCAACGATGGGCTTCCTCAAATGCCCTAGGCCTTCATGAGCAAGCAAGTTGGATGCACACCCACTTAGTTTCAATTTGAGCTTTCATACACTTATAGCTCTAGTTCATCTGTTGAATGGCAATCCCTACTCCTTGCATTGACAATGATTGATGGGCATCTCCATAGCCCATTGATTATCTGCGTCGATGTGGGACTTTGTTCCTTTTTGTCTTCTCCACACAACCTCCACCATCATATTCTATTCCACCTATAGTGTTATATCCATGGATCAGGCTCATGTATTGCGTGAAAGTTGAAAAGGTTTAAGAACATCAAAAGTATGAAACAATTGCTTGGCTTGTCGTCGGGGTTGTGCATGATTTGAATATTTTGTGTGGTGAAGATTGAGCATAGCCAGACTATATGATTTTGTAGGGATAACTTTCTTTGGCCATGTTATTTTGAGAAGACATGGTTGCTTTATTAGTATGCTTGAAGTATTGTTGTCTTAATGTCAAATGATATACTATTGCTTTTAATCATTCGTGTCTTAATATTCATGCCATGATTAGATTATGTGATCAAGATTATGCTAGGTAGCATTCCACATCACAAATTATCTTTTTTATCATTTACCTACTCAAGGACGAGCAGGAATTAATCTTGAGGATGCTGATACCTCTCCGTCGTATCTATAATTTTTTATTGTTCCATGCCAATATTCTACAACTTTTATCTAATTTTGGCAACTTTTTATACTATTTTTGGGACTAACATATTGATCCAGTGCCCAGTGCCAGTTCCTGTTTGCTGCATGCTTTTTGTTTCGCAGAAAATTCATATCAAACGGAGTCCAAATGGGATAAAAAATTACGGAGATTTTTTTGGAATATATGTGAATTTTGCGAAGTGGAATCAACGCAAGACGATGCCTGAGAGGCCCACGAGGGTGAGGGGCGCACCCTGGGCCCTCGTGGCCACTCCATAAGGCGGTTGGTGCCCTTCTTTCGCCGGAAGAAAGCCAATATCCGGATAAAAATTGTACCAAAATTTCAGCCCAATCGGAGTTACGGATCTCCGGGAAATTAAGAAACGGTGATAGGGCAGAATCAGGGAGCGCAGAAACAGAAGGAAACAGAGAGAGAGAGAGAGAGAGAGAGAGAGAGAGAGATCCAATCTCGGAGGGGCTCTTGCCCCTCTGCCGCCATGAAGGCCATGGACCAGAGGGGAAACCCTTCTCCCATCTATGGGGAAGGTCAAGGAAAAAGAAGAAGAAGAAGAAGAAGGGGTCTCTCTCCACCTCTCTCCCGGTGGCGCCGAAACACCGGCGGGGCCATCATCGTCACCGCAATCTACACCAACAACTTCACCACCGTCATCACCAACTCTCCCCCCTGTATGCAGCGGTGTAACCCCTCTTTTACCCGTTGTAATCTCTACTTGAACATGGTGCTCAATGCTATATATTATTTCCCAATGATGTATGGCTATCCTATGATGTTTGAGTAGATCCGTTTTTTTCCTATGGGTTAATTGATGATCGTGATTGGTTTTAGTTGCATGTTTTATTATTGGTGTTGTCCTATGGTGCTCTCCGTGTCTCGCAAGCGTGAGGGATCCCCGCTGTAGGGTTTGCAATATGTTCATGATTTGCTTATGGTGGGTGGCATGAGTGACAGAAGCACAGACCCGAGTAAGTAGGTTGTTTGCGTATGGGAGTAAAGAGGACTTGATGCCTTATAATGCTATGGTTGGGTTTTACCTTAATGATCTTTAGTAGTTGCACATGCTTGCTAGAGTTCCAATTACTCTCTACTAAAACTAACTTAGTTGTGTCTTTATCTAAACAACCCCTAGCTTTGATTACATGCTCTTTATTATCTTGCAAACCTATCCTATCACACCTACAAAGTACATCTAGTTCCATACTTGTTCTAGGTAAAGCGAACGTAAAGCATGCATAGAGTTGTATCGGTGGTCGATAGAACTTGAGGGAATATTTGTTCTACCTTAGCTCCTCGTTGGGTTCGACACTCTTACTTATCGAAAGAGGCTACAATTGATCCCCTATGCTTGTGGGTTATCACCCCTCCGAGGTTGGATCTCCCTCTCTGTTCTCTTCTGTTTCGCGTTCCTTAGATCTGACCAAAAACTGTTTCTTATATTCCGGGAGATCCGTAACTCCGATTGCGCTGAAATTTTAACATGATTTTTTTCTGGATATAAGCTTCCTTGCGCCCGAAGTAGAGCTCCAACCAACATACGAGGTGAGCACAACCCACCACGGTGCATCTGGGCCCTGGGGCTCGCCCAGGTGTCTTGTGGTGGGTGTGGGCCTCCGTTTCGGTGATTCCAACTGCCAAAAATCACATATATTCCAAAATAATTCTCCGTAAATTTTTATCACGTTTGGACTTTGTTTGATATGGATTTTCTGCGAAACAAAAAACATGCAACAAGCAAGAACTGGCACTGGGCACTAGATCAATAAGTTAGTCCAATAAATCATATCAAAAGTTGCAAAATATGCGAAAGTTGTATAATATTGGCATGGAACAATAAAAAATTATATATACGACGGAGACGTATCATGTACAAGACCTATTGTGTACCTTGCCATGAGTTTGGCAAGGGGGTACAACAGTGATGCAGGAGTAGATCACTAGACATCGATCAAAATTATCCTTAGTTACCTAAGACGACTAAGGAAATATTTCTCGGTTATGGAGGTGACAAAGAGTTCGTCGTAAAGAGTTATGCCGATGCAAGCTTTGACACCAATTGAGATGAATCTGAGTCTCAATCTGGATATATATTGAAAGTGGGAGCAATTAGCTAGAGTAGCTCCATGCAGAGCATTGTAGACATAAAAATTTGCAAAATACATATGGATCTAAATGTGACAAACCCGTTGACTAAACTTCTCTCACAAGAAAACATGATCACACCTTAGTACTCTTTGGGTGTTAATCACATGGCGATGTGAACTAGATTATTAAATCTAGTAAACTCTTTGGGTATTTATCACACGGCGATGTGAACTATGGGTGTTATTCACCCGGCGATGTGAACTAGATTATGGACTCTCTAGTGCAAGTGGGAGACTAGAGGAAATATGCCCTAGAGGCAATAATAAAGTTGTTATTTTATATTTCTTTATTCATGATGAAGGTTGCTACTTCTTGAGCTTGCATTGGTTTTTCCCTTCAAGAGGAAAGGGTGATGCAGCAAAGTAGAGTAAGTATTTCCCTCAGCTTTTGAGAACCAAGGTATCAATCCAGTAGGAGACAACGCGCAAGTCGCCGAATACCTGCACAAACAAACACCAACTTGCACCCAACGCGATAAAGGGGTCGTCAATCCCTTCACGGTTATTTGCAAAGTGAGATCTGATAGAGATGGATAAACGGTAAAGTAATATTTTTGGTAATTTTGGTTTATGGAACGGAAAGTAAGAGATTGCAAAGGAAGTAAATACGAAACTAGAATTGTAGATAGGAAACTTATATGATGGAAAATAGACCCAGGGGGCATAGGTTTCACTAGAGGCTTCTCTCAAGATAGAAAATATTACGATGGGTGAACGAATTACTATCGAGCAATTGATAGAAAAGCGCAAAGTTATGACGATATCTAAGGCAATGATCATGAATATAGGCATCACGTCCGTATCAAGTAGACCGACTCCTGACTGCATCTACTACTATTACTCCACACATCGACTGACTCCTGCCTCCATCTAGAGTATTAAGTTCATAGAACAGAGTAATGCATTAAGTAAGATGACATGATGTAGCAAGATAAACTCAAGCAATATGATGAAAACCCCATCTTGTTATCCTCGATGGCAACAATACAATACGTTTTGGTTCCCCTTCTGTCACTGGGATCGAGCACCGCAAGATTGAACCCAAAGCTAAGCACTTCTCCCATTGTAAGAAAAACCAATCTAGTTGGCCAAACCAAATCGATAGTTCGAAGAGACTTGCAAAGATATCAAATCATGCATATAAGAATTCAGAGAAGATTCAAATAATATTCATAGATAAGATGATCATAAATCCACAATTCATCAGATGTCGACAAACACACTGCAAAAGAGTATTACATCGAATAGATCTCCAAGAACATCGAGGAGAACATGGTATTGAGAATCAAAGAGAGAGAAGAAGCCATCTAGCTACTACATATGGACCCGTAGGTCTGAGGTAAACTACTCACGCTTCATCGGAGAGGCAATGGTGTCGATGTAGAAGCCCTCCGTGATCGAATCCCCCTCCGGCAGGACGCCAGAAAAGGCCCCTAGATTGGATCTCACGGGTACAGAAGGTTACGACGGTGGAAAAGTGTTTTCGTGGCTTGATATGTCTCCAATGTATATATAATTTATGAAGTATTCATGCTATTATATTATCCATCTTGGATGTTTAATGGGCTTTACTATGCACTTTTATATTACTTTTGGGACTAACCTATTGACCCAGAGCCCAGTGCCAGTTTCTGTTTTTTTCCTTGTTTCAGTGTTTCGCGGAAAAGGAATATCAAACGGAGTCCAAACGGAATGAAACCTTCGGAAAAGTTATTTTTGGAAAGAAAGCAATATAGGAGACTTGGAGTGCACGTAGGAGATCAACGAGGTGAGCACGAGGCAGGGGGGCGCGCCCACCCCCCTGGGCGCGCCCTCCACCCTCGTGGGCCCCTCGTGGCCCCCCTTACCAACTTCTTTCGCCTATATATCATCATATACCCTAAAACCATCAGGGAGCAGAATAGATCGGGAGTTCCGCCGCCGCAAGTCTTTGTAGCCACCAAAACCAATCGGGACCCTGTTCCAGCACCCTGCCGGAGGCGGGATCCCTCACCGGTGGCCATCTTCATCATCCCGGCGCTCTCCATGACGAGGAGGGAGTAGTTCACCCTCGGGGCTGAGGGTATGTACCAGTAGCTATGTGTTTGATCTCTCTCTCTTTCTCTCGTGTTCTTGATTCGGCACGATCTTGATGTATCGCGAGCTTTGCTATTATAGTTGGATCTTATGATGTTTCTCCCCTTCTACTCTCTTGTAATGGATTGAGTTTTCCCTTTGAAGTTATCTTATCGGATTGAGTCTTTAATGATTTGAGAACACTTGATGTATGTCTTGCGTGGGATAACCATGGTGACAATGGGTTATTCTATTGATTCACTTGATGTATGTTTTGGAGATCAACTTGCGGGTTCCGCCCATGAACCTATGCATAGGGGTTGGCACACGTTTTCATCTTGAATCTCCGGTAGAAACTTTGGGGCACTCTTTGAGGTTCTATGTGTTGATTGAATAGATGAATCTGAGATTGTGTGATGCATATCGTATAATCATACCCACGGATACTTGAGGTGACCTTGGAGTATCTAGGTGACATTAGGGTTTTGGTTGATGTGTGTCTTAAGGTGTTATTTTACTACGAACTCTAGGGTTGTTTGTGACACTTATAGGAATAGCCCATTGGATTGATCAGAAAGAATAACTTTCAGGTGGTTTCGTACCCTACCCTAATCTCTTCGTTTGTTCTCCGCTATTAGTGACTTTGGAGTGACTCTTTTTTGCATGTTGAGGGATAGTTATATGATCCAATTATGTTATTATTGTTGAGAGAACTTGCACTAGTGAAAGTATGAACCCTAGGCCTTGTTTCCTAGCATTGCAATACCGTTTACGCTCACTTTTATCGCTTGCTACCTTGTTGTTTTTATATTTTCAGATTACAAAAACCTATATCTACCATCCATATTGCACTTGTATCACCATCTCTTTGCCGAACTAGTGCACCTATACAATTTACCATTGTATTGGGTGTGTTGGGGACACAAGAGACTCTTTGTTATTTGGTTGCAGGTTGCTTGAGAGAGACCATCTTCATCCTACGCCTCCCACGGATTGATAAACCTTACGTCATCCACTTGAGGGAAATTTGCTACTGTCCTACAAACCTCTGCACTTGGAGGCCCAACAACGTCTACAAGAAGAAGGTTGTGTAGTAGACATCATGGCTCTCCTAGTAGGTTTTGGAATATATGAGAATATATAGGCGGAAGAAATAGGTCGGTGGAGTCACGAGGGGGCCCACAAGGATGGCGGCGCGCCCTACCTCCCTGGGCGCGCCCTCCGTCCTTGTGGATGCCTCATGGCTTCCCTGACATGTACTCCAAGTCCTCTGGATGTCTTCTGGTCCAAGAAAAATCATCGCAAAAGTTTCATTCCGTTTGGACTATGTTTGGTATTCCTTTTCTGCGAAACTCTAAAACAAGGAAAAAAACAGAAACTGGCACTGGGCTCTAGGTTAATAGGTTAGTCCCAAAAGAATATAAAATTGCATATTAATGCATATAAAACATCCAAAACAGATAATATAATAGCATGGAACAATCAAAAAATAGATACATTGCAGACGTATCAAGCATCCCCAAGCTTAATTCCTGCTTGTCCTCGAGTAGGTAAATGATAAAAACAGAATTTTGATGTGGAATGCTACCTAACATATTTATCCATATAATTTCTTTATTGTGGCATGAATGTTCAGATCCGTATGATTCAAAACAAAAGTTTAATATTGATATAAAAACAATAATACTTCAAGCATACTAACAAGGCAGTTATGTCTTCTCAAAATAATATGGCCAAAAAAAGCTTATCCCTACAAAATCATATAGTATGGCTATGCTCCATCTTCATCACACAAAAAATTTAAATCATGCACAACCCCGATGACAAGCCAAGCAATTGTTTCATACTTTTGATGTTTTCAAACTTTTTCAACTTTGACGCAATACATGAGCGTGAGCCATGGACACAACACTATAGGTGGAATAGACAGAGGTTGTGGAGAATACAAAAAGAAGGATATAGTCTCACATAAACTAGGCATATCAACGGGCTATGGAGATGCCCATTAATAGATATCAATATGAGTGAGTAGGGATTGCCATGCAATGGATGAACTAGAGCTATAAGTTTCTGAAAGCTCAAAAAGGAAACTAAGTGGGTGTGCATCCAACTTGCTTGCTCACGAAGACCAAGGGCAATTTGAGGAAGCCCATCATTTGAATATATAAGCCAAGTTCTATAGTGAAAAAATCCCACTAGTATATGAAAGTGACAATATAGGAGAGTCTCTATCATGAAGATCATGATCATGGTGCTACTTTGAAGCACAACTGTGGTAAAAGGACAGTAGCATTGCCCCTTCTCTCTTTTCTATCATTTTTTTATTTGGGCCTTCTCTCATTTTTTTGGCCTCTTTGTTCTTTTTTTTTTTTTCGTCCGGAGTCTCATCCCGACTTGTGGGGGAATCATAGTCTCCATCATCCTTTCCTCACATGGGACAATGCTCTAATAATGAAGATCATCACACTTTTATTTACTTACAACTCAAGAATTACAACTCGATACTTAGAACAAAATATGACTCTATATGAATGCCTCCAACAGTGTACCAGGATGTGCAATGAATCAAGACTGACATGTATGAAAGAATTATGAATGGTGGCTTTGCCACAAATACAATGTCAACTACATGATCATGCATAGCAATATGACAATGATGGAGCGTGTCATAATAAATGGAACGGTGGAAAGTTGCATGGCAATATATCTCGGAATGGCTATGGAATTGCCAAAATATGTAGGTATGGTGGCTATTGTGAGGAAGGTATATCATGGGTGTATGGTACTGGCGAAATTTGCGCGACACAAGAGAGGCTAGCAATGGTGGAAGGATGAGAGTTTGTATAATCCGTGGACTCAACATTAGTCATAAAGAACTCACATACTTATTGCAAAAATATATTATTCATCGAAACAAAGTACTATGTGCATGCTCCTAGGGGGATAGATTGGTAGGAATAGACCATCGCTTGTCCCCGACCGCCACTCATAAGGAAGACAATCAATAAATAAATCATGCCCTGACTTCATCACATAACGGTTCACCATACGTGCATGCTACGGGAATCACAAACTTTAACACAAGTATTTCTCAAATTCACAACTACTCACTAGCATGAATCTAATATCACCATCTTCGTATCTCAAAAAAATCATAAGGAATCAAACTTCACATAGTATTCAGTGCAGTTTATATGAAAGTCTGTAAATATCCCTCTTGGATGCCTATCATATTAGGACTAGATTTATAACCAAAGAAAATTACCATGCATTTTAGAGACTCTCAAAATAATGTAAGTGAAGCATGATAGTTCATCAATTTCTGTAAAATAAAACCACCACCATGCTCTAAAAGATATAAGTGAAGTACATAGAGTATTCTAATAAATCACGATTCATGCCTATATCTCTCAAAAGGTGTGTACAACAAGGATGATTGTGGCAAACTAAAAATGAAAGACTCAAATCAGACAAGACGCTCCAAGCAAAACACATATCATGTGGTGAATAAAAATATAGCCTCAAGTAAAGTTACCGATAGACGAAGACAAAAGAAGGGATGCCTTCCGGGGCATCCCCAAGCGTAGGCTTTTGGTTATCCCTGAATATTACCTTGGGGTGCCTTGGGCATCCGCAAGCTTAGGCTCTTACCACTCCTTATTCCATAGTCCATCAAATCCTTACCCAAAACTTGAAAACTTCACAACACAAAACTCAACAGAAAATCTCATAAGCTCCGTTAGTATAAGAAAATAAATCACCACTTTTCGTACTGTTGTGAACTCATTGTTTATTTATATTGGTGTAATATCTAATGTATTCTGACTTTTCCATGGTTCATACCCTCGATACTAGCCATAGATTCATCAAAATAAGCAAACAACACATAAAAAACAGAATCTGTCAAAAACATAACAGCTTGTAGCAATATAGATATTTCGAACACTTCTGTAACTCCAAATATTCTGAAAAATTTGTACGACCTAATAAATTTGTTTATTAATCTTCTACAAAAATAATCAATATTTTGTCACACTTTTGTGATTTTTTAACAATTCTAGGACTGAGCGCAAAAGTTTCTGTTTTTCAGCAAAATCAAATCAACTATCACCGTAAGCTATCCCAAACGTCTTACTTGGCACAAACACTAATTAAAACATAAAACCACATCTAACCAGAGGCTTGATGAATTATTTAATGCAAAACAGAACCGAAAAAGAAAAAAGAAAAACAATAAAAATAAAATTGGGTTGCCTCCCAACAAGCACTATTGTTTAACGCCCTTAGCTAGCATAAAACACGAATAGATCTAGATATTAGCATCTTTGGTATGCAATCCATAAGTGGCTCTCATAATAGATTCATAAGGCAATTTAATTTTCTTTCTTGGAAAGTGTTCCATACCTTTCCTTAATGGAAATTGAAATCTAATGTTTCCTTCTTTGATATCAATAATTGCCCAATTGTTTGGTCCGTGAAGGGGGTGTTCAGCGCAACGAACCAGGCAATCGGACTATGTGGCTTTATCACCCTCACTTAGCCATAGGAGTTTGACAATGAAAATTCAGGCGCAACCCCTAGTATCCGAACTAGGGTACTGTAAACACCTGATCGGGTAAGAGCCGATTCATCGCATAATGTGGAAAAACTCACTAAAGATTTGAAACCTCCGAAGAGCTGACCGGCTCTCGCCGCATCATGACAGTCAATTTTCGGCTTTCTCTACTGAGGTGCTCATCCAGATAAACCAGGACACAATCGCAGTTGTTCTCCCTTTACTACCCTAGCCGATATAGCGGAACATAATCAATATTTTGTCACGCTTTTGTGATTTTTTAACAATTCTAGGACTGAGCGCAAAAGTTTCTGTTTTTCAGCAAAATCAAATCAACTATCACCGTAAGCTATCCCAAACGTCTTACTTGGCACAAACACTAATTAAAACATAAAACCACATCTAACCAGAGGCTTGATGAATTATTTAATGCAAAACAGAACCGAAAAAGAAAAAAGAAAAACAATAAAAATAAAATTGGGTTGCCTCCCAACAAGCGCTATTGTTTAACGCCCTTAGCTAGGCATAAAACACGAATAGATCTAGATATTAGCATCTTTGGTATGCAATCCATAAGTGGCTCTCATAATAGATTCATAAGGCAATTTAATTTTCTTTCTTGGAAAGTGTTCCATACCTTTCCTTAATGGAAATTGAAATCTAATGTTTCCTTCTTTGATATCAATAATTGCACCAATTGTTCTAAGGAAAGGTCTATCAAGAATAATAGGACATGTAGGATTGCAATCTATATCAAGAACAATGAAATCTACGGGCACATAGTTCCTATTTGCAGCAATAAGAACATCATTGATTCTTCCCATAGGTTTCTTAATAGTGGAATCCACACGATGCAAATTTAAAGAGCAATTACCAAATTCACGAAAACCTAACACATCACATAAAGTTTTTGGAATCGTGGAAACACTAGCACGCAAATCACATAAATCATGGCATTCATAATCTTTAATATTAACCTTAATAGTAGGTTCCCACTCATGATAAAGTTTTCTAGGTATAGAAACTTCAAAATCAAGCTTTTCTTCAAAAGACTCCATCATAGCATCAACAATATGTTTAGTAAAAGCTTTGTTTTGATTATAAGAATGAGGAGAATTCAACATGGATTGCAACAAGGAAATACAATCTATTAAAGAGCAATTATCATAATTAAATTCCTTGAAATCCAAAAGAGTGGGTTCATTTCTATCTAAAGTTTTGACCTCTCCAATCCCACTTTTATCAATTTTTGCATCAAGATCTAAAAACTTCGAATGATTGACAAGCCTTTTAACTAAAGTTGGATCATCTCCCATCCCATCTTTATCAAGATTTATATTGGAAAACAAAGATTCAATAGGAGTCACATCAATCACTTTAAGATCTTCATCATTATTTTCACGGGACCTAGAAGAACACGCTTTTATAAACCAATCTTTCTTTGCACGTATCTTAGCGGTTCTTTCTTTGCACTCACCAATGGAAATTATCATAGCTTTGAGAGACTCATTGATATCATGCTTGGGTGGAATAGATCTAAGTTTCAAAGAATCAACATCAAGAGAAATTCTATCAACGTTCCTAGCCAAATCGTCAATCTTAAGCAATTTTTCTTCAATCAAAGCATTGAAATTCTTTTGTGAACTCATAAATTCTTTAACACTATTCTCAAATTCATAGGGCATCTTATTATAATTTTCATAAGAATTGTTGTATGAAGTACCATAATTATTAGAGGAATTACTAGGAAGCGGCCTAGGATTAAAATTACCTCTATACGCGTTATTACCAAAATTGTTCCTACCAAAAAAATCACATCCATAGATTCATTATTATTCTCAATCAAAGTAGACAAGGTCATATCATTAGGATCAATAGGAGAACCCTTGATAGCAAATAATTTCATAAGCTCATCCATCTTTCCACTCAAAACATTAATCTCTTCAATTGCATGCACCTTTTTACTAGTGGAAGATCTTTCGGTGTGCCATTCAGAATAATTAACCATAATATTATCTAGGAATTTGATAGCTTCTCCTAACGTAATTTCCATGAAAGTACCTCCTGCGGTCGAATCTAAAAGATTTCTAGAAGCAAAATTCAATCCGGCATAAAATTTTTCTATAATCATCCACAAATTCAAACCATGAGTAGGGCAATTTCGTATCATCAATTTCATCCTCTGCCAATATTGTGCAACATGTAATCAAGTTGCTTAAAATTCATAATATCGTTCCTAAGGGAGATGATCTTAGCGGGAGGAAAATACTTGGAAATAAAAGCACCTTTACACTTATTCCATGAATCAATACTAATTTTAGGAAAAGATGAAAACCAAGTTTTAGCACGATCTCGAAGCGAGAACGGAAATAGCTTTAATTTAACAATATCATTATCCACATCTTTTTTCTTTTGCATATCACACAAATCAACAAAATTATTAAGATGGGATGCGGCATCCTCATTGGGAAGACCGGAAAATTGATCTTTCATAACAAGATTCAGCAAAGCGGTGTTGATTTCACAAGATTCCGCATTAGTAGCAGGAGCAATCGAGGTACGAATAAAATCATTATTATTGGTGTTGAAAAAATCACACAATTTGGTATTTTCTTGAGTCATCATGACAAGGAAAGCAATCCAACACACAAGCACACAAAAAGCAAGCGGAGAAGGCGAACGGAAAAGAGGCGAAGAAAAGGAAAATATTTTCGAAAATCGTTGTAGAAGTGGGGAGAGGAAAACGAGAGGCAAATGGCAAATAATGTAATGCGAGAGAAGAGAGTTTATGATGGGTACTTGTTATGTCTTGGCTTGTCGTAGATCTCCCTGGCAACGGCGCCATAAATTCTTCCTGCTACTTCTTGAGCTTGCGTTGCTTTTTCTCTTGAAGAGGAAAGGGTGATGCAGCAAAGTAGAGTAAGTATTTCCTCAGCTTTTGAGAACCAAGGGATGAATCCAGTAGGAGACAACGTGCAAGTCACCGAATACCTGCACAAACAAACACCAACTTGCACCCAACGTGATAAAGGGGTTGTCAATCCCTTCACGGTTATTTGCAAAGTGAGATCTGATAGAGATGGATACACGGTAAAGTAATATTTTTGGTAATTTTAGTTTATGGAACGGAAAGTAAAAGATTGCAAAGGAAGTAAATACAAAACTAAAATTGTAGATCGGAAACTTATACGATGGAAAATAGACCCAGGGGCCATAGGTTTCACTAGAGGCTTCTCACGAGATAGAAAATATTATGGTGGGTGAACGAATTCCTACCGCGCAATTGATAGAAAAGCGCAAAATTATGACGATATCTAAGGCAATTATCATGAATATAGGCATCACGTCTGTATCAAGTAGAACGACTCCTGCCTGCATCTACTACTATTACTCCACACATCGACCGACTCCTGCCTGTATCTAGAGTATTAAGTTCATAGAACAGAGTAACGCGTTAAGATGACATGATGTAGCGGGATAAACTCAAGCAATATGATGAAAACCCCATCTTGTTATCCTCGATGGCAACAATACAATACGTGTCAGCTCCCCTTCTATCACTGGGATCGAGCACCGCAAGATTGAACCCAAAGCTAAGTACTTCTCCCATTGCAAGAAAAACCAATCTGGTTGGCCAAACCAAATTGATAGTTTGAAGAGACTTTCAAAGATATCAAATCATGCATATAAGAATTCAGAGGAGATTCAAATAATATTCATAGATAAGCTGATCATAAATCCAAGAACATCGTCAAAAACACCACAAAAGAGTATTACATCATATAGATCTCCAAGAACATCGAGGATAACATGGTATTGAGAATCAAAGAGAGATAAGAAGCCATCTAGCTACTACATATGGTCCAGTAGGTGTCGGTGTCAAAACCGGTGGATCTCGGGTAGGGGGTCCCGAACTGTGCGTCTAAGGTCGGTGGTAACAGGAGACGGGGGATACTGTGTTTACCGAGGTTCGGGCCCTCTCTATGGAGGTAATACCCTACTTCCTGCTTGATTGATCTTGATGAATATGAGTATTACAAGAGTTGGTCTACCACGAGATCGCAATGGCTAAAACCCTAGAAGTCTAGCATGTATGACTATGATTATGATTCTTGCCTCTACGGACTAAGCCCTCTGATTTATATGGACACCAGAGGGGACTAGGGTTATACAAAGTCGGTTTACAGAGAAAGGAATCTTCATATCAGGACGCCAAGCTTGCTTTCCACGCCAAGAGAGTCCTATCCGGACACGGGAGAGAGTCTTCGGTCTTGTACCTTCACAGCCCATCAGTCCGGCCCACGTATCATAGTCCGGACGTCCAAGGACCCCTTAATCCAGGACTCCCTCAGTAGCCCCTGAACCAGGCTTCAATGACGATGTGTCCGGCACGCAGATTGTCTTCGGCATTGCAAGGCGGGTTCCTTCTCTGAATACTCCAACACAATCTTCGGACATAACGACCGTGTCCGGCTCTGCAAAATGAGCACCACACACAACCGCAGAGAGCATAATATTTCATGAGTCCAATCCGCTGACAACTTTTGTAATGTGATACCACGTCATCACTCAGTTATTATTTCAAACCATTTTTCGGCCTGCCGCTTCAAGATACGATCTCATTGGCACGTCTTGTCAAAGCAGAGATCATGTCCCCTTACTGAGGGATTTTCATCAATACGGGGATGGGTAATCCAACCGTGCCGTTTGCACAGCCCTTGGGAACAGGCGAGCTTTAAGGCGAGTGGGGACGTGCTCGATATTCACTACCTTTATAAGGAGATAAGGATTCCCCTCCTTCACCCAAGCCTTCTCTCTCTACCCTCCCAATCTCGAGCTCCAGTGCCCAAGTCCTCATCCTTTCCGCCTTAAGGAAGCACTTGACGAAGTACGGATCCGGAGCGCAAGGCAAGTGGATGGCCTTCTCCGTTAAGGAGAAGGACATCACCATGCTTCGGGAGGCCGGATATCTGGCGAAAGAAATCACCCACCGGTTTCCGGCCAAGGGGCAAATCGTCCCCACCCCAAAGCCCAATGAGAGGGTGGTGTTCATCCACCCTTTCGTCCGCGGACTCATGTTTTATTACGGGCTAGATTTCCATGATCTAGCCCCAAACTCCTTCCTCAACATCTCGGCATTCATTGTCGTGTGCGAGGCCTTCCTCTGCATTCCACACCACTTCGGACTGTGGCTTAAGATCTTCAACGTGAAGCCGAAGGTGGTGGATGGCCAACACGCGGAGTGCGGAGGTGCCATGGTGACCAAGATGCCCCCAACGTCACGTGGCCCAAAGGTACTTTTGTGGAGACCGTCAAAGAGTGGCAGAAACTATGGTTCTATATCACAGAGCCTCATGACACCACTTGGGCCGCGGCTCCCGAATTCAAGTCCGGTGCCCCAATGTGGCTCACCTCCTGGCTAGAGACGGGCCTGAATTGGTCTTCGTCAGACGAGATGATAGCGCTGCAAACGCGTATCTAGAGCATGGTGGACAAGAACATCAACCTCGTCAATGTGATCCAGGTGATGCTAGTTCGCCAGATCCTTCCATGCCAGAGCCGGACTTGCCATTTATGGGAGTTCGATCCGGCCAAGCACCAGACCTTGCAACAGTTCTTCGGAACTACGCACGAGGACATTTGGAAGGTGCTCTTCAAGGGCAATGAGATGCCCCCGGCGACGACCGAGGACCGTGGGCACGCCCTGGCCCATCCTGCCAGTCCGTTAAGTTTTTCACGTTTCAAGATGCATACTTTACTTGCTTAGTCAGGGAAGATATCTAAACCTCACTATTTATTTTTCCAGGACTGGACAAAGAAGGCGGAGCGGATTCGGTGTCTGGCTCCGCTGCCTGAGGAACCAGAGATTCCTCTTCTGACGAAGATGCTGGTTCCGACGCCCTACCAGGCGCCAGAGAAGAAGGCCAAGAAGAAGGCCAAGGGGGTCCGGAGTGGCCCCGCCGCAAAGGAGCTTCGGACATGTCGTCCGAAGACAATGATACTCGCTCCTCCGCCGCCGAAGACGACGACGAGGAGGAGGAAGAAAGCAGCTCTCCCACTAAGGGGGCAGGGAAGAAAAGGGTGGCCTCCACAAATCTGGAGGCAGAGGTGTCCAAGAGGGGGAAGGGCTCCCTGACAGATAACTCCGCGTGGGATGTTGACAGCAGCCCAGAGCCGTGCCCCCGAAACAAGCCCCTGGCCGCATCGTGAGTATTAAAAACCCTAATGCGTCCATATATCCGGCCTCTCTACTTCATAGTTTTAACATGTTGAATTATGCAATTGCAGTCCGGCCCGCGACAGCTCCCTGCAATCCCGTCGGGGGGTTCACTGGATTCAAAGGCGATGGCCAGCGAGTCACCGCTGGCGGCTTACTCTCCCAAGGCCAAGGGCGACGCCGAGGTGCTGTCCCAAAGGACCTTCCCAGGCCAGGGAGAGGTTCAGGAGGCTGTCAGGGCGGCGATAGAGGGTGACTCCTCGGTCGTTGGACACCTTGGGGAGAAAACCCCCATGGAGACTGGCGATGGGGGCCATATCCAATTCGGCCCCCAGTCAGATACCATCCCGGAGACCTACACGGCTCTGGAATCGAGCGAGCAGCCTCCTTCGAAGGGAGGAGGTGTGCCTATTCCGCCGGTGACCCCTGTCCATCCAGAGGCACCGGATAATCTGCTGGAAGCGCTAAGAGGCGCTTCCATTGTGGAGGAACACTGTATCCTTATGGGTACGGTGGTTGAGAGGGTTCAGTCCGTCAAGAGCGGACTGACCGAAGCCTGCACCAGCCTGCGGACAGGCTTTGAGGTAAGAGACGCAAAAGAGAAAGTCATAGTATAGATAGTAGCCCCTGAGACACTGTTCGGCGTTCGAAAAGAAAAGCCAGATAGAGGATCAAGTAATATTCGTAGGAAGCTAATCAAATGTGTCTTATGTGAATAAGCAGGCGTCATTGCTGACTGCGACCGCACACGCTGCCGAAGTCCCCGGACTGAAGCAGAGACTGGAGCGGGCCGAGGAGGAGCTCAGCCAAGCAAGGGAATAGCTAGAGGATAAGCAACGTATGTAATGACCTGTTGTATATTCAGAAATAATGAATGATGTGTATTGACCGGAATAGCATGATATTTGTAGGAGCGGCGACCGAGGTTGAGGCCCTTAAAAAGGCGCTGGCCGAGGCTGAGGAGAAGGCTGCTTAGGAACAAGCCGCCCGTGAAAAGCACGAGGCCAGGCTTAATGAGGTCCAGCAAGAGCTCCAGGATGCCGTGAAGAAATGCGAGTCCTCGGAGCGCGATCTTTTGGCTCAAGAGACCGAACTCGCCAAAGCGCGGAAGAGGCCCGGGTTGAAGCCCAGGGCTCCCTCTAGGAGATTCAGGAGGCCAAGAAAATCGCGGCGGGTAAGGCTTTTAGTATGCAAAGCAAGTATGTGAACAAGAGGTATCTCTTACTAACCCAGATTTGGAGTTCCCCAGGGGCGTCTGTGGATCTGCCGCGCAGTGTTTCTGACGCTACGGAATTCTTCCTAGCCGAAGAGGGGAGCTCAATGGAGAAGCTGTTCTGGTCGCAATACCTTGCGCCAGAACATCCGGTGCCCTTTAGCGATCAGCTAGCTAGTCGAACTGCATAGGGTGGCAGAACTGGCCATGAAGGGCTTAATAATCCGGCTGTGGCCTGCCGAAGCCATACCAAGCAGCTACTTCGGTCTCGTGAAGCGGTTAGTTGATGCCTGCCCTCGGCTTGACGCCATTAAGCAGCAGGTCTGCATCAAAGGTGCGCGGATGGCCTTCGCCCGTGTCAAGATGCAGTGGGCGAAGATGAATGTCGTCATCGTCGCGACCGAAGGACCGCCCGCGGGCAAGGAGCAACGCACGCCTGAGCGATATTTTAGCGATGTCCTGGAGGGATCCCGCATTGTGGCGGACCAATGTACGAAGGATGTAATCTTTGAATGAATACATTCATATTGTCTTGCTCTGTATTATGAAACAAGTTCGGTTATGTAATATAATGTTTGTTTAATATTTTACCTCCTGTGCGGCCGTGTTTATGAAATTTTGATAGTTGGCCAGTCGTCGGCTTCAGCCCCCACGTAGGTAGTACGGGGGTGTTCGGGATGGAATCTAAACACTCTTGATCCAATTGTTTGGTCCGTGAAGGGGGTGTTCAGCGCAACGAACCAGGCAATCGGACTATGTGGCTTTATCACCCTCACTTAGCCATAGGAGTTTGACAATGAAAATTCAGGCGCAACCCCTAGTATCCGAACTAGGGTACTGTAAACACCTGATCGGGTAAGAGCCGATTCATCGCATAATGTGGAAAAACTCACTAAAGATTTGAAACCTCCGAAGAGCTGACCGGCTCTCGCCGCATCATGACAGTCAATTTTCGGCTTTCTCTACTGAGGTGCTCATCCAGATAAACCAGGACACAATCGCAGTTGTTCTCCCTTTACTACCCTAGCCGATATAGCGGAACATAAGGTAGTAAGCACAGGAGCCGGGCATCCCAACTATTGACCAAAGACATGATTCAGAGCCAATGCATATAATGCTAAATTCGGGGTGCCGAACTATATTGTAAAAAGTGTTCGGACTTTGTTGCGTATTATGGGTTGCAATGAAGCCTCTGGCAGATTAAAGCGTACCAAAGTGTACGGGTGCAACTCGAGAAGATTATCAAAAAGGAAAAAAGGGGGTAGTAAGCTAGTGCCGCAAAAGATGGGCCGCAAACTGTTTCCATTATAGTTTGATTAATACATCAAAGCATATTTGTACAAGTGGTGCAATAAGAAACCGGGCTATTTAACATGCCACAACCAAGGGAGAGCAGCGTGCGGGTCCTGAAAATAGGTAGAGTGATTGTTAAAGAGACCACTTAGAAATTCCCCCATACGTCCGTGCTTCTTGCTGTCTTGGTGTATTTATCCTTCGAAAGTACCGGTTATTAGGCCGTCAGGGAAGGCCTGTGGAAAAGAAGCCTGAAAAGGAAAAAAGGAAAAAGTGAAAGTATGTGTGTCCGGGGGCGGTCGAGCCGTATTGTGGATCACAAGCTAGATATGCCTCCATCCATGCCCATGGTATTTTCGGTGCGTAGTTATGTACGCACGGTACGAATGCCGCTACTTGGTTGGGACTGGGACGGAGGCCAAATTGCTAGTCGAGCTCTAGACGAGCTAGGTTGTCCTGCTGCAGAATAGTCCGGACTCTCTTGATAGTGTCCGGGAGCTCGGCCGCCGAATTAAGGTTCTGCTTGAAAAGGCCATTCTGTACTTCTGCTGCAAAGGCAGTGGTGTGATCCTCGGTACGGAGGGAGCGTTCCGTGTTTCCATTAACTGTTATGACGCCGCGTGGTCCGGGCATCTTGAGCTTGAGATAAGCATAGTGTGGCACCATGTTGAATTGAGAAAATGCGGTTCGTCCAAGCAGTGCATGGTAGCCACTGCGAAAGGGGACGATATCGAAGATCAGCTCTTCGCTTCAGAAGTTGCCTAGGGATCCGAAGACAACCTCTAGGGTGATTGAGCCCGTACAGCGGGCCTCCACACCTGGTATGACTCCTTTAAAGGTAGTCTTTGTGGGCTTAATTCTTGAGGGATTAATGCCCATTTTGTGCGTTGTATCCTGATAGAGCAGGTTCAGGCTGCTACCACCGTCCATGAGGACTCACGTGAGGTGGAATCCATCAACGATTGGGTCGAGGACCAGTGTGGCTGAACTGCCATGACGGATACTGGTCGGATGGTCCCTGCGATAAAAAGTGATCATACAGGAAGGCCATGGGTTGAACTTTGGGGCGACTGGCTCCATCGCATAGATGTCCCTGAGCGCGCGCTTGCATTCCCTCTTGGGGATGTGGGTAGCGTATATCATGTTCACCGTTTTAACTTGGGGGGGGGGGCTTCTTCTGTCCCCCTGTGTTCGGTGGATGGGGCTCCTCGTCATCATCCTCACTTTGCGACCCCTTTTCCTTGTTCTTGGCATTTAACTTGCCGGCCTGTTTAAAAACCCAACAATCTCTGTTGGTGTGATTGGCTGGTTCGTCGGGGGTGCCGTGTATCTGGCATGGGCGATCGAGTATGCGGTCCAAGCTGGATGGGCCCAAATTGTTCCTTTTGAACGCTTGTGTCTGTTGCGTCGGGGCTTGCCGTTGCTATTTCTGGCATCCGAAGTGCCAAGTTCGCTTGCATTGTTGTTCCTACGGGCTAGCCAGCTATCTTCGCCTGCGCAAAAGCGCGTCATAAGTGCCGTGAGGGCTGCCATGGACTTCGGCTTCTCTTGGCCGAGGTGTCGGGCGAGCCATTCGTCCCGGATGCTGTGTTTAAAGGCCACCAGGGCTTTGGCATCCGGACAGTCGACGATCTGGTTCTTTTTAGTTAAGAACCTAGTCCAGAGTTTCCTGGCTGACTCTCCGGGCTATTGAATTATGTGACTTAACTCATCGGTATCCGGAGGCCGAACATATGTACCTTAGAAGTTGTCAAGGAAGGCCTCTTCCAAGTCCTCCCATCAGCCGATGGAGTTTTCGGGCAGACTTTTCAACCAGTGTCGGGCTGGTCCTTTGAGTTTTAGTGGGAGGTATTTGATGGCATGGAGATCATCGTCGGGGGCCATATGAATGTGAAGAAGAAAATCCCCGATCCATACCGTGGGGTTTGTTGTCCCATCGTATGATTCGATGTTTACGGGTTTAAACCCTTCTAGGAATTCGTGCTCCATTACCTCGTCAGTGAAGCAAAGGGGGTGTGCGGCGCCTCTATATCAGGCCACGTCACGACGTAGCTCGGATAGAGTCCGTCTGCGGTACTCGGCCCGGGCATGAGTATGATTGTTGCGTCCGGCTAAGTAGCCGTTGTCGCGTGCCGGGGCATGTCCCCGTGATCCGTAGATCGATCTGTGCTGACCTGCTCTAGTGTCCAAGTCCTGTCGCAGGTCATATGTATGTCCCCAAGCTGTTTTATCTCTGCCTTTACGGTGAGGTGGGGCAGGCTGGTGTTCGGCTTGAGTTGCTGCTTTATCCCGACCACATGGTGGTCGGTCAGCCGCATTGCGCGATGATGGTACGGGCTCCAACGCCTCATCATCGAACTGAGGTAGCAATTTGCGCTTCGGGTAACTTTTGGCTGGGCGCTTGAGGCCGTATTCCTCGGCTGCTAGGACATCAGTCCATCTATCATTGAGCAGATCTTGATCAGCTTGAAGCTGCTGCTGTTTATTTTTCAGGCTCCTTGCAGTGGCTATTAGCTGGCTCTTAAAGCGCTCCTGCTCGAGAGGTTCCTCAGGCACGATAAAATCCTCATTGCCGAGGCTCACCTCATCCTCGGAGAGCGGAAGATAATTACCGTCCTCCGAGTCTTCGTGTATGGCATGTTCATCAGGGCTAACTTGCCCGTCTTCCCGTTCGTCCTTGTCGGAAGTTGCCTCAACGGGGTCTTCTTTGTCTTCGGCACCGTCCGGAGTGTTATCTTTTCTTGTGCCAGTCCGCTATCTTTCGCACGGCATGATTTAGAGCGGCGCCGCTGACGTCGGCATTTTGGCTATATCTCAGGAGGTTTATCCTTGACTAGATCCTTCTCGTTGTCGCCATTGTTCTATTTACGTGTGTCCACCATGTATCCGTCATACGAGGAAGTGGCCGTCCAACGTCTTGTAAACGGAGGATTTTGGGCCTCCTCTTCTCCGGCATCATCGTCCATACTGTCGATGTCTTCGGAGCCGTAATCGAGCATGTCGGTTAGGTCCTCGACAGTGGCTATGAAGTGGGTGGTGGGTGGGAAGCGAAATTCTCCGTCATCAGCCTCCAGTTCGAACCGGATATAATTCGGCTGTGAGTCCCCCGCCAAGGATAGAGTTTTTAATGAGTTTAGCACGTCACCTAAAGGCGAATGCCGGAAGATGTCCGCGGAGCTGAATTCGATGATCGATGACTGATCAAGCTCGATGTACGTGGACGCACATGGTTCGGAACCTGTAGCCGGAGACGTGTCCATGGTTCAAGTGACATAGATGTCACTCAAAGTTAGGTCTGTGTGCGGCTCCAACGCCGCTGAGTCTGCAGCTTCCATGGCGGGGTTGAACTTCCCGTCCTCGGATGGCGCGATCCGCTCCGGATCCAAGGCTAGAGCAGTTACAGGTGCTATCTCCTGGGTAGGGTCTGATGACAGATTTAAGTCATGTTCATCGTGGTGACAGGGAGCGGCTGCCGTGGTCTTGAATCCGTTGAAGATCAAGTCTCCGCGGATATCCGCGACGTAGTTCAAGCTTCCAAATCGGACCTGAAGGCTAAGGGCGTAGCTTTCGATCTGCTCCAGATGGCCAAGCGAGTTGGCCCGCAGTGCGAAGCCGCCAAATACGAAGATCTGTCCGGAGAGGAAGACTTCCCATTGGACAGAATTGTTGTAGATGATCGAAGGAGCCATCAAACCTTTTGATGACAGCACAGTGTAACTCTCAATGAAAGCACCAATGTCGGTGTCAAAACCGGTGGATCTCGGGTAGGGGGTCCCGAACTGTGCGTCTAAGGTTGATGGTAACAGGAGACGTGGGATGATAACCCACAAGTATAGGGGATCGCAACAGTTTTCAAGGGTAGAGTATTCAACCCAAATTTACTGATTCGACACAAGGGGAGCCAAAGAATATTCTCAAGTATTAGCGGTTGAGTTGTCAATTCAACCACACCTGGATAACTTAGTATCTGCAGCAAAGTATTTAGTAGCAAAGTACTATGATAGTAACGGTAATTAATAGTAGCAAAAGTAATATTTTTGGGTTTTGTGGTGATTGTAACAGTAGCAACGGAAAATTAACTAAGCAAAGAGCAATATGTGAAAAGCTCATAGGCATTGGATCGGTGATGGAGAATTATGTCGGATGTGGTTCATCATGTAACAATCATAACATAGGGTGACAAAGAACTAGCTCCAATTCATCAATGTATTGTAGGCATGTATTCTGAATATAGTCATACGTGCTTATGGAAAAGAATTTGCATGACATCTTTGTTGGGGAACGTAGTAATTTCAAAAAAAATCCTACGCACACGCAAGATCATGATGATGCATAGCAACGAGAGGGGAGAGTGTTGTCTACGTACCCTCGTAGACCAAAAGCGGAAGCGTTAGCACAACGCGGTTGATGTAGTCGTACGTCTTCACGATCCGACCGATCAAGTACCAAACGTACGGCACCTCCGAGTTCAACACACGTTCAGCCCGATGACGTCCCTCGAACTCCGATCAAGCCGAGTGTTGAGGGAGAGTTTCGTCAGCACGACGGCGTGGTGACGATGTCGATGTTCTACCGACGCAGGGCTTCGCCTAAGCACCGCTACAGTATTATCGAGGTGGATTATGGTGGAGGGGGGCACCGCACACGGCTAAGAGATCAATGATCAATTGTTGTGTCTATGGGGTGCCCCCTGCCCCCGTATATAAAGGAGAAAGGGAGAGGCCGGCCCTAGAGGGGGCGCGCCAAGTGTGGGGAGTCCTACTAGGACTCCCAAGTCCTAGTAGGATTCCCCTTTCCTTTCCGGAGTAGGAGAGAAGGAAAGAGGTGGAGAGGGAGAAGGAAAAGGGGGCTGCACCCCTTGTCCAATTCGGACCAGAGGGGGGGCGTGCGCCTCCTTCCTTTTGGCCTCTCTCCTCTATTCCCGTATGGCCCAATAAGGTACATATACTCCCCGGCGAATTCTCGTAACTCTCCGGTACTACAAAAAATACCCGAATCACTCAGAACCTTTCCGATGTCCGAATATAGTCGTCCAATATATCGATCTTTACGTCTCGACCATTTCGACACTCCTCGTCATATCCCCGATCTCATCCGGGACTCCGAACTACCTTCGGTACATCAATACACATAAACTCATAATATAACCGTCATCGAACCTTAAGCGTGCGGACCCTACGGGTTCGAGAACTATGTAGACATGACCGAGACACGTCTCCGGTCAATAACCAATAGCGGAACCTGGATGCTCATATTGGCTCCCACATATTCTACGAAGATCTTTATCGGTCAGACCGCATAACAACATACGTTGTTCCCTTTGTCATCGGTATGTTACTTGCCCGAGATTCGATCGTCGGTATCTTAATACCTAGTTCAATCTCGTTACCCGCAAGTCTCTTTACTTGTTCTGTAATACATCATCCCGCAACTAACTCATTAGTTGCAATGCTTGCAAGGCTTAAGTAATGTGCATTACCGAGAGGGCCCAGAGATACCTCTCCGACAATCGGAGTGACAAATCCTAATCTCAAAATACGCCAACCCAACATGTACCTTCGGAGACACCTGTAGAGCACCTTTATAATCACCCAGTTACGTTGTGACATTTGGTAGCACACAAAGTGTTCCTCCGGTAAACGGGAGTTGCATAATCTCATAGTCATAGGAACATGTATAAGTCATGAAGAAAGCAATAGCAACATACTAAACGATCGGGTCCTAAGCTAACGGAATGGGTCATGTCAATCACATCATTCTCCTAATGATGTGATCCCATTAATCAAATGACAACTCATGTCTATGGTTCGGAAACATAACCATCTTTGATTAACGAGCTAGTCTAGTAGAGGCATACTAGTGACACTTTGTTTGTCTATGTATTCACACATGTATTATGTTTCCGGTTAACACAATTCTAGCATGAATAATAAACATTTATCATGATATAAGGAAATAAATAATAACTTTATTATTGCCTCTAGGGCATATTTCCTTCAGTCTGCCACTTGCACTAGAGTCAATAATCTAGTTCACATCGCCATGTGATTTAACGTAAATAGTTCATGTTGGAAATATGCCCTAGAGGCAATAATAAAAGCATTATTATTATATTTCCTTGTTCATGATAATTGTCTTTATTCATGCTATAATTGTGTTATCCGGAAATCGTAATACATGTGTGAATAACAGACACCAACATGTCCCTAGTAAGCCTCTAGTTGACTAGCTCATTGATCAACAGATAGTCATGGTTTCCTGACTATGGACATTGGATGTCATTGATAACGAGATCACATCATTAGGAGAATGATGTGATGGACAAGACCCAATCCTAAACATAGCAAAAGATCGTATAGTTCGTTTGCTAGAGTTTTCCAATGTCAAAGTATCTTTTCCTTAAGACCATGAGATCGTGTAACTCCCGGATACCGTAGGAGTGCTTTGGGTATGCCAAACGTCACAACGTAACTGGGTGACTATAAAGGAAGACTACGGGTATCTCCGAAAGTGTCTGTTGGGTTGACATGGATCAAGACTGGGATTTGTCACTCCGTATGACGTAGAGGTATCACTGGGCCCACTCGGTAATGCATCATCATAATGAGCTCATAGTGACCAAGTGTCTGGTCACGGGATCATGCATTACGGTACGAGTAAAGTGACTTGCCGGTAACGATACTGAACGAGGTATTTGGGATACCGACGATCGAATCTCGGGCAAGTAACATATCGATTGACAAAGGGAATTGCATACGGGGTTGATTCAATCCTTGACATCGTGGTTCATCCGATGAGATCATCGTGGAGCATGTGGGAGCCAACATGGGTATCCAGATCCCGCTGTTGGTTATTGACCGAAGAGTCGTCTCGGTCATGTTTGCTTGTCTCCCGAACCCGTAGGGTCTACACACTTAAGGTTCGGTGACGCTAGGGTTGTGAAGATATGTATATGCAGTAACCCGAATATTGTTCGGGGTCCCGGATGAGATCCCGGACGTCACGAGGAGTTCCGGAATGGTCCGGAGGTAAAGAATTATATATAGGAAGTGCTGTTTCGGCCATCGGGACAAGTTTCGGGGTTATCGGTATTGTACCGGGACCACCGGAGGGGTCCCTGGGGCCCACCAGGTGGGGCCACCTGTCCCGGGGGGCCACATGGGCTGTAGGGGGTGCGCCTTGGTCTACATGGGCCAAGGGCACCAGCCCCTATAGGCCCATGCGCCTAGGGTTTCCACAAAGGAAGAGTCCAAGTGGTGGAAGGCACCCCTAGGTGCCTTGGGGGGGAGGGAAACCTCCCCTTGGCCGCCAGCCATAGGAGATTGGATCTCCTAGGCTGCGCACCACCCCCCCTTGGCACCCCTATATATAGTGGGGGAGAGGAGGGACTTCATACCCCAGCCCCTGGCGCCTCCCTCTCTCCCCGTTACGTCTCTCCCTCGTAGTATAGGCGAAGCCCTGCTACTGTGACGCCCTGCATCCACCACCACGCCGTCGTGCTGCTGGATCTTCATCAACCTCTCCTTCCCCCTTGCTGGATCAAGAAGGAGGAGACGTCTCCCGTCCCGTACGTGTGTTGAACGCGGAGGTGCCGTCCGTTCGGCGCTTGGTCATCGGTGATTTGGATCACGTCGTGTACGACTACATCATCACCGTTCTTTGAACGCTTCCGCACGCGATCTACAAAGGTATGTAGATGCATATGATGACTCGTTGCTAGATGAAGTCCTAGATGATCTTGGTGAAACGAGTAGGAAAATTTTTGTTTTCTGCAACGTTCCCCAACAGTGGCATCATGAGCTAGGTCTATGCGTAGTTCTTCTTGCGCGAGTAGAACACAATTAGTTGTGGGCGTGGATTTGTCAACTTTCTTGCCGTTACTAGTCTTTTCTTGCTTCATTGGCATTGTGGGATGAAGCGGCCCGGACCAACCTTACACGTACGCTTACGTGAGACCGGTTCCACCGACTAACATGCACTAGTTGCATAAGGTGGCTGGCGGGTGTCTGTCTCTCCCACTTTAGTTGGAGCGGATTCGATGAACAGGGTCCTTATGAAGGGTAAATAGAAGTTGACAAATCACGTTGTGGCTTTAACGTAGGTAAGAAGACGTTCTTGCTAGAACCCTAATTCAACCACGTAAAACTTGCAACAACAATTAGAGGACGTCTAACTTGTTTTTGCAGCGAGTGGTTTGTGATATGATATGGCCAAAGTTGTGATGAATGATGAATGATCTATATGTGATGTATGAGATGTTCATGCTATTGTAATAGGAATCACGACTTGCATGTCGATGAGTATGACAACCGGCAGGAGCCATAGGAGTTGTCTTTATTCTTTTATATGACCTGCGTGTCATCGAGAAACGCCATGTAAATTACTTTACTTTATTGCTAAACGCGTTAGCCAAGTAGTAGAAGTAATAGTTGGCGAGCAACTTCATGGAGACACGATGAAGGAGATCATGATGATGGAGATCATGGTGTCAAGCCGGTGACAAGATGATCATGGAGCCCCAAGATGGAGATCAAAGGAGCTATGTGATATTGGCCATATCATGTCACGTTTATTATTTGATTGCATGTGATGTTTATCATGTTTTGCATCTTGTTTACTTAGAACAATGGTAGTAAATAAGATGATCCCTCATACTAATTTCAAGAAGTGTTCCCCCTAACTGTGCACCGTTGCGATAGTTCGCTGTCTCAAAACACCACGTGATGATCGGGTGTTTTATTCAGACGTTCACATACAATGGGTGTAAGACAGATTTACACATGCAAACACTTAGGTTGACTTGACGAGCCTAGCATGTACAGACATGGCCTCGGAACACAGAAGACCGAAAGGTCGAGCATGAGTCGTATAGAAGATACGATCAACATGAAGATGTTCACCGATGTTGACTAGTCCGTCTCACGTGATGATCGGACACGGCCTAGTTAACTCGGATCATGTAATACTTAGATGACTAGAGGGATGTCTAATCTAAGTGGGAGTTCATTAATATTTTGATTAGATGAACTTAATTATCATGAACTTAGTCTAAAATCTTTACAATATGTCTTGTAGATCAAATGGCCAATGTAGTCCTCAACTTCAACGCGTTCCTAGAGAAAACCAAGCTGAAAGACGATGGCAGCAACTATACGGACTGGGTCCGGAACCTGAGGATCATCCTCATAGCTGCCAAGAAAGATTATGTCCTACAAGCTCCGCTAGGTGATCCACCCGTCCCACAGAACCAAGATGTTATGAATGCTTGGCAGACACGTGTTGACGACTACTCCCTTGTTCAGTGCGGCATGCTTTACAGCTTAGAGCCGGGGCTCCAAAAGCGTTTTGAGAGACATGGAGCATATGAGATGTTCGAAGAGCTGAAAATGGTTTTTCAAGCTCATGCCCGGATCGAGAGATATGAAGTCTCCGATAAGTTCTTCAGCTGTAAGATGGAGGAAAATAGTTCTGTCAGTGAGCACATACTCACTATGTCTGGGTTACATAACCGCTTGTCTCAGCTGGGAGTTAATCTCCCGGATGATGCGGTCATTGACAGAATCCTCCAGTCGCTTCCACCAAGCTACAAGAGCTTTGTGATGAACTTCAACATGCAGGGGATGCAAAAGACCATTCCTGAGTTGTTCTCAATGCTGAAACCAGCGGAGGTAGAAGTCAAGAAGGAACATCAAGTGTTGATGGTCAATAAAACCACTAAGTTCAAGAAGGGCAAGGGTAAAAAGAACTTCAAGAAGGACGGCAAGGAAGTTGCCGCGCCCGGCAAGCAAACTGTCAGGAAGAAGCCAAAGAATGGACCCAAGCCCGAGACTGAGTGCTTTTATTGCAAGGGAAGCGGTCACTGGAAGCGGAACTGCCCTAAATACTTAGCAGACAAGAAGGCCGGCAAAACAAAAGGTATATGTGATATACATGTAATTGATGTGTACCTTACTAGTGTCCGTAGTAGCTCCTGGGTATTTGATACCAGTGCAGTTGCTCACATTTGTAACTCAAAGCAGGGGTTGCGGAATAAGCGGAAACTGGCAAAGGACGAGGTGACGATGCGCATCGGGAATGGTTCCAAGGTCAATGTGATCGCCGTCGGCACGCTGCCTCTGCATCTACCTTCGGGATTAGTTTTAAACCTTAATAATTTTTATTTAGTGCCAGCTTTGAGCATGAACATTGTATCGGGATCTCGTTTAATTCGAGATGGCTACTCATTTAAATCCGAGAATAATGGTTGTTCTATTTATATGAGAGATATGTTTTATGGTCATGCTCCTATGGTGAATGGTTTATTCTTTATGAATCTCGAACGTGATGCTACACATGTTCATAATGTGAGTACCAAAAGAAGTAAGGTTGACAATGATAGTCCCACATACTTGTGGCACTGCCGCCTTGGTCACATAGGTGTCAAACGCATGAAGAAGCTCCATGCAGATGGACTTTTAGAGTCTCTTGATTATGAATCATTTGACACGTGCGAACCATGCCTTATGGTTAAAATGACCAAGACTCCGTTCTCAGGAACAATGGAGCGAGCAACCAACTTATTGGAAATCATACATACTGATGTGTGCGGTCCAATGAGTGTTGAGGCTCGTGGTGGCTATCGTTATGTTCTCACCCTCACTGATGACTTGAGTAGATATGGGTATATCTACTTAATGAAACACAAGTCTGAAACCTTTGAAAAGTTCAAGGAATTTCAGAGTGAGGTTGAGAATCAACGTGACAGGAAAATCAAGTTTCTACGATCAGATCGTGGAGGAGAATACTTGAGTCACGAATTTGGCACACACTTAAGAAAATGTGGAATAGTTTCACAACTCACGCCGCCTGGAACACCTCAGCGTAACGGTGTGTCCGAACGTCATAATCGCACTCTATTAGATATGGTGCGATCTATGATGTCTCTTACCGATTTACCGCTATCTTTTTGGGGCTATGCTTTAGAGACTGCCGCATTCACTTTAAATAGGGCTCCGTCGAAATCCGTTGAGACGACACCGTATGAATTATGGTTTGGGAAGAAACCTAAGTTGTCGTTTCTAAAAGTTTGGGGATGCGATGCTTATGTCAAGAAACTTCAACCTGAAAAGCTCGAACCCAAGTCGGAAAAATGCGTCTTCATAGGATACCCAAAAGAAACTATTGGGTACACCTTCTACCTCAGATCCGAAGGGAAGATCTTTGTTGCCAAGAATGGGTCCTTTCTAGAGAAAGAGTTTCTCTCGAAAGAAGTAAGTGGGAGGAAAGTAGAGCTTGATGAAGTATTACCTCTTGAACCGGAAAATGGCGCAACTCAAGAAAATGTTCCTGAGGTGCCTACACCGACTGGAGAGGAAGTTAATGATAATGATCAAGATACTTCTGATCAAGCTCCTACTGAAATTCGAAGGTCCACAAGGACACGTTCCGCACCAGAGTGGTACGGCAACCCTGTCTTGGAAATCATGTTGTTAGACAACGGTGAACCTTCGAACTATGAAGAAGCGATGGCGGGCCCGGATTCCGACAAATGGCTAGAAGCCATGAAATCCGAGATAGGATCCATGTATGAAAATGAAGTATGGACTTTGACTGACTTGCCCGTTGAACGGCGAGCCATAGAAAATAAATGGATCTTTAAGAAGAAGACAGACGCGGATGGTAATGTGATCATCTATAAAGCTCGGCTTGTCGCTAAGGGTTATCGACAAGTTCAAGGGGTTGACTACGATGAGACTTTCTCACCGGTAGCGAAGCTAAAGTCCGTCCAAATCATGTTAGCAATTGCCGCATTCTACGATTATGAGATATGGCAAATGGACGTCAAAACGGCATTCCTTAATGGTTTCCTTAAGGAAGAATTGTATATGATGCAGCCGGAAGGTTTTGTCGATCCTAAGAATGCTGACAAAGTGTGCAAGCTCCAACGCTCGATTTATGGGCTGGTGCAAGCATCTCGGAGTTGGAACATTCGCTTTGATGAGATGATCAAAGCGTTTGGGTTTACGCAGACTTATGGAGAAGCCTGCGTTTACAAGAAAGTGAGCGGGAGCTCTGTAGCATTTCTCATACTATATGTAGATGACATACTTTTGATGGGAAATGATATAGAACTCTTGGACAGCATCAAGGCCTACTTGAATAAGAGTTTTTCAATGAAGGACCTTGGAGAAGCTGCTTATATATTAGGCATCAAAATCTATAGAGATAGATCAAGACGCCTCATAGGTCTTTCACAAAGCACATACCTTGATAAGATATTGAAGAAGTTTAATATGGATCAGTCTAAGAAGGGGTTCTTGCCTGTGTTGCAAGGTGTGAAATTGAGCTCAGCTCAATGTCCGACCACGGCAGAAGATATAGAAGAGATGAGTGTCATCCCCTATGCCTCAGCCATAGGGTCTATTATGTATGCCATGCTGTGTACCAGACCTGATGTAAACCTTGCCGTGAGTTTGGTAGGAAGGTACCAAAGTAATCCCGGCAAGGAACACTGGACAGCGGTCAAGAATATCCTGAAGTACCTGAAAAGGACTAAGGACATGTTTCTCGTTTATGGAGGTGACGAGGAGCTCGTCGTAAAGGGTTACGTCGACGCTAGCTTTGACACAGATCTGGATGACTCTAAGTCACAAACCGGATACGTGTATATTTTGAATGGTGGGGCAGTAAGCTGGTGCAGTTGCAAGCAGAGCGTTGTGGCGGGATCTACATGTGAAGCGGAGTACATGGCAGCCTCGGAGGCAGCACATGAAGCAATATGGGTGAAGGAGTTCATCACCGACCTTGGAGTCATACCCAATGCGTCGGGGCCGATCAAGCTCTTCTGTGACAACACTGGAACTATTGCTCTTGCCAAGGAGCCCAGGTTTCACAAGAAGACAAGGCACATCAAGCGTCGCTTCAACTCCATTCGTGAAAATGTTCAAGATGGAGACATAGAGATTTGTAAAGTACATACGGACCTGAATGTAGCGGATCCGTTGACTAAACCTCTCCCTAGAGCAAAACATGATCAACACCAGAATTCCATGGGTGTTCGATTCATCACAATGTAACTAGATTATTGACTCTAGTGCAAGTGGGAGACTGTTGGAAATATGCCCTAGAGGCAATAATAAAAGCATTATTATTATATTTCCTTGTTCATGATAATTGTCTTTATTCATGCTATAATTGTGTTATCCGGAAATCGTAATACATGTGTGAATAACAGACACCAACATGTCCCTAGTAAGCCTCTAGTTGACTAGCTCGTTGATCAACAAATAGTCATGGTTTCCTGACTATGGACATTGGATGTCATTGATAACGAGATCACATCATTAGGAGAATGATGTGATGGACAAGACCCAATCCTAAACATAGCACAAGATCGTATAGTTCGTTTGCTAGAGTTTTCCAATGTCAAAGTATCTTTTCCTTAAGACCATGAGATCGTGTAACTCCCGGATACCGTAGGAGTGCTTTGGGTATGCCAAACGTCACAACGTAATTGGGTGACTATAAAGGTAGACTACGGGTATCTCCGAAAGTGTCTGTTGGGTTGACATGGATCAAGACTGGGATTTGTCACTGGGCCCACTCGGTAATGCATCATCATAATGAGCTCATAGTGACCAAGTGTCTAGTCACGGGATCATGCATTACGGTACGAGTAAAGTGACTTGCCGGTAACGAGATTGAACGAGGTATTTGGGATACCGACGATCGAATCTCGGGCAAGTAACATATCGATTGACAAAGGGAATTGCATACGGGGTTGATTGAATCCTTGACGTCGTGGTTCATCCGATGAGATCATCGTGGAGCATGTGGGAGCCAACATGGGTATCCAGATCCCGCTGTTGGTTATTGACCGAAGAGTCGTCTCGGTCATGTCTGCTTGTCTCCCGAACCCGTAGGGTCTACACACTTAAGGTTCGGTGACGCTAGGGTTGTGAAGATATGTATATGCAGTAACCCGAATATTGTTCGGGGTCCCGGATGAGATCCCGGACGTCACGAGGAGTTCCGGAATGGTCCGGAGGTAAAGAATTATATATAGGAAGTGCTGTTTCGGCCATCGGGACAAGTTTCGGGGTTATCGGTATTGTACCGGGACCACCGGAGGGGTCCCGGGGGCCCACCAGGTGGGGCCACCTGTCCCGGGGGGCCACATGGGCTATAGGGGGTGCACCTTGGCCTACATGGGCCAAGGGCACCAGCCCCTATAGGCCCATGCACCTAGGGTTTCCACAAAGGAAGAGTCCAAGTGGTGGAAGGCACCCCTAGGTGCCTTGGGGGGGAGGGAAACCTCCCCTTGGCCGCCGGCCATAGGAGATTGGATCTCCTAGGCTGCGCACCACCCCCCCTTGGCACCCCTATATATAGTGGGGGAGAGGAGGGACTTCATACCCCAGCCCCTGGCGCCTCCCTCTCTCCCCGTTACGTCTCTCCCTCGTAGTATAGGCGAAGCCCTGCTACTGTGACGCCCTGCATCCACCACCACGCCGTCGTGCTGCGGGATCTTCATCAACCTCTCCTTCCCCCTTGCTGGATCAAGAAGGAGGAGACGTCTCCCGTCCCGTACGTGTGTTGAACGCGGAGGTGCCGTCCGTTCGGCGCTTGGCCATCGGTGATTTGGATCATGTCGTGTACGACTACATCATCACCGTTCTTTGAATGCTTCCGCACGCGATCTACAAAGGTATGTAGATGCATATGATGACTTGTAGCTAGATGAACTCCTAGATGATCTTGGTGAAACGAGTAGGAAAATTTTTGTTTTCTGCAACGTTCCCCAACAGTTCACATCTTTATGTGGTTAACAGCCATAGTTCACATCGACATGTGACCAACACCCAAAGGATTTACTAGAGTTAGTAATCTAGTTCACATCGCTATGTGATTAACACCCAAAGAGTACTAAGGTGTGGTCATGTTTTGCTTGTGAGATAATTTTAGTCAACGGGTCTGTCACATTTAGATCCGTAAGTATTTTGCAAATTTCTATGTCTGCAATGCTCTGCACGGAGCTACTCTAGCTAATTGCTCCAACTTTCAATATGTACCTAGACCAAGACTTAGAGTCATCTAGATTAGTGTCAAAAACTTGCATCGATGAAACCCTTTACGACGAACCTTTTGTCACTTCCATAATCGAGAAACATATCCTTATTCCACTAAGGATAATTTTGACCGCTGTCCAGTGATCTAATCCTAGATCACTATTGTACTCCCTTGCCAAAATCAGTGTAGGGTATACAATAGATCTGGTACACAGCAAGGCATACTTTATAGAACCTATGGCCAAGGCATAGGGAATGACATTCATTCTCTTTCTATCTTCTGTCGTGGTCCGGCTTTGAGTCTTACTCAGTTTCACACCTTGTGTCGGTGTCAAAACCGGCGGATCTCGGGTAGGGGGTCCCAAACTGTGCGTCTAGGCGGATGGTAACAGGAGACAAGGGACACGATGTTTTTACCCAGGTTTGGGCCCTCCCGATGGAGGTAAAACCCTACTCCTGCCTGATTAATATTGATAATATGGGTAGTAAAAGAGTAGATCTACCACGAGATCAGAGAGGCAAAACCCTAGAAGCTAGCCTATGGTATGATTGTTGTTCGTCCTACGGACTAAAACCCTCCAGTTTATATAGACACCGGAGAGGGCTACGGTTACACAGAGTCGGTTACAATGGTAGGAGATCTACATATCCGTATCGCCAAGCTTGCCTTCCACGCCAAGGAAAGTCCCATCCGGACATGGGACGAAGTCTTCAATCTTGTATCTTCATAGTCCAAGAGTCCGGCCAAAGGTTATAGTCCGGCTATCCGGACACCCCCTAATCCAGGACTCCCTCAGTAGCCCCTGAACCAAGCTTCAATGACGACGAGTCCGGCGCGCAGATTGTCTTCGGCATTGCAAGGCGGGTTCCTCCTCCGAATACTTCATAGAAGATTTTAAACACAAGGATAGTGTCCGGCTCTACAAAATAAGTTCCACATACTGCCATAGAGAGAATAGTATTTACACAAATCGAATCTGTTGACGTATTCTGTAGAGTGACATCACACCACGACCAAGCCTTTATTCAAATCGTTTTTACTGTCCCACCTTAGTGTGTTTTGTGAGGCGGTTTCCTTGGCACGTCTTGTCGAAGCAGAGATCGTGTCCCCTTTATTTACGGGATTATCATCAATACGGACGTGGGCAACCCAGTCGTGCCCGTTGGTATATCTCCTCGATCAAAAGCGAGTCCCAAACGGTCACGGGGAGGGCTCTTGTTATTCAACCTCTTATAAAGAGACCAAGGCCTTACCCCTTTATTTTGATCTCAATCGAGTTCGCCCTTCGCCTCGAGTTCCAACACCCAAGGCTTCAAATTTCAGGCGCTTCAGACCTTCGACGATGTCCGGTTCCGACCTTCGAGGCCGATGGATGATTGACGGAGGAAGACGTGCTAAAGCTGAGAGAGGCCAGGTTTTTGAACGATGAAATCTCGCATAGGGTGCCTGCTCAAGGGCAGGTTATTCCCACTCCCAAGCCTGGTGAGAGCGTGGTGTTCGTATCTCACTTCCTCCGAGGGCTAGGCTTTGCGATGGATCCCTTTGTGAGGGGGCTCATGTTCTATTATGGGCTGGAGTTTCACGACTTAGCTCCGGAGTCCATCCTCCACATTTCATCATTCATCATCGTGTGTGAAGCCTTCCTCCGCACTAATCCTCACTTCGGACTATGGCTCAAGATTTTCAAAGTAGAGTCGAAGATGATCGAGGGACAGCCCACAGAGTGCGGAGGTGCTGTTATAAGCAAGAATGCTGACGCTCCATGGCCCGAGGGCTCTTTTGAAGAGGAGCCCAGCTTATGGCAACGGGAGTGGTTTTATATCACAGCTCCCAGGGGTACCAAGTGGGTGGCACCGCCTTCTTTCCGCTCGGGTCCCCCGCCCCGACTAGCGTCATGGGTCAATAAGGGGCTGGACTGGGGGCCGGCAAAGGACGTGCCCCTGTTGCAGGGCCGCATCCGTGATCACCTGGAAAGAGACATCAGTCTGGTCGTGGTGACGCAGGTCATGTTGATTCGCCGAACCCTGCCCTGCAAACGTCGCCCCCTCCGCCTATGGGAGTTCAATCCGAAGGGACCACAAGCTCTCCAACATTTTATGGGCGTGAAGCCCGTGGAGATGTATAAATTGTTCTTCGGATCACAAGCAATGTGTCCGGACTCGACCGAGGACGCAGGTCTGAGCTGCAATCGTCCGGATACTCAAGTAAGTAGCCCTGTGCCCGGACACGCTATCCATATATTTATCATAACATTGCCCTTAAAAGAGTTGTCCTTAAAACAAGAGTGGATAGCGAAAGCAAAGCTAATCAGGTGTCCGGCCCCCCTCCCTGAGACCGCGCCGGATCCCATGATAACCAGGATGCTGGAGGTTGCGCCTTCAGAAGAAAACGAGGGGGGGACAAGGAAGCTACTGCCTCCCCGAAGGAGGCTGTCCGGAAAGGAGGAATCAAAAATTCCTCTCCTCACGGGAAGAAGAGGACCGCCTCTGAAGACCCGGAGACCATGGTCCCAAAGCGGGGGAAGAAATCTTTGCCAGAGGGTCCTGTGCCGGGGAATACTTTGGCCGAATTATGCCCTCAAGGGGATTAGCCCTCCACCAAGCCGTAAGTAGAGAAGGGTTTTTCTTTTTAAGAAATGAGACAAATCCTTGCTTTATTTCTGAGGAAAGTAACCTAAAATTTAACTTGTAGTCCGGACCTTAGCCCTTCTCAGCAGAGCTTGTCTTCGGGGGATCTTCTTCCAGAGATGATGGAGAGCGGAACGCCTCCCCCTGCCGTACCGCCTCGCGAGGCGGGTGACCCTGAGGTATCGTCACGGAGGGTTTCTCCGAATCCAGCAGGGCCGGAAGGCAGTCACATGGCCCCCCAAATTCCTCCATGTCCGGCCTTTGGGAAAGGCCATCGAACGAGTCCGGCACCGTTCGGTGCGCGGTCGGAGGAACTGAAGGATCTACTAGGGCGAGCGTCTATCTCAGAGGAGCACCGTACGTTGATGGGTACGGTGATTGAAAGGATTTCATCCGCGGAGAGCGGTTTGCATGAGGCCGTCAGGAGTTTACTGACAGGTTTTGAGGTACGCGAGATGATGTACCTTTTGACAGTTCCGCATGTTTAAGATGCGCCCTGTATAGATAGTAGCCCCTGAGACTCTGTGCGTTGTCAAAAGTGACGGCGCGCAGAGGATCATAATCCCAGGTATAATACGCCGTCGTCCTATGTAGGTGGCGAAGTGTCCGGTGTCTGGCCGGACTGATGAATTTGCCGAGCTAAAGCGGCAACTTGACGTGGCAGACGCCAACATTGCGCTTGTCAACAAGCGGCTTGACGAGGCACAAGGTATGTAATTTCTCCGGGGGCGCCTGGTAAGAGGAGCTTGACGCCAGTATCTTAAAATGTGTGTGGTTGATACAGATGGAGCTGCTGCCGTGGAGGACCTTCGGGCGGAACTTGCCCGAGCCAAGGAGCAGGCCAGGAAAAGCGATGTGGCTGCCTTAAAGGCGGTTGAAGAGCTGAAAGCCGAACAGGCTGCTCACTGCCGAAGCAAGAAGGAAATAGCCGAGATGGATATAAAGTTGAAGAGCGCTGCTGACCGTTGCAAGCTTCTTGAAAAAGAAGATCGGGCGGAACAGACGGACCTGGAGAAGGCCACTATAGCGGCCAAGGATGCTCGTTCTGCGATGAGAGCGATGAAGGAGGAGCTACGTCAGGCCGCAGATATCGCGGCCGGAAAGCCCTTTATGCTGCGGAGGAAGTTCGGGGATCCTAAACATGCTCCGTTGGACCGGTTGTGGAGTACGGCGGACACTTATCTGGATTTGGCAGCGAGTGCCGCGGATGCGGCCGAACACTTCCGAGATCAAGAAGATCGCGAAGTGGAAAAACTCTTCTGGTAGCAGTTCCACAATCCATAGCATCCACTTCCATTAGCCGATCGTTTGGCCGAATGGGCCGAGCTGAATAGGTTATCCGGACTCGCCATGAAGTATGTCGTGAGTCATCTGTGGCCGGAAAGGCCAGAGCCGAAAAGTTATTTTACCTTGGTGCAGCAGTTCCTTGGTGCGGTGCCGCATATCAGTGCAATGTAGAGGTCAGCATGCATAGAGGGTGCACGGATGGCTCTTGCCCGTGTCAAGACATACTGGGCGGAGATGGAGGCCACCGCTGTTGCATCCCAAGACTCAGACGGAAGCCGAGTACCTGCCGAGCACTATTTTTAGGAAATTCTGCAGGGCGCTCGTTTAATAGAGACACAGTGCTCGAAGGATATTATGTTCGAATAACATGTATTATTGTAAGACAATATTTTGATAAATTGTAGAAGCTTTTTATACTTGTGCCTGCAAGTATTATAATGCCTCCTGTGCGGCCGTTAAGATATATGTATATATAATCTGAAAGATGGCAGTCGTCGGCTTCAGCCCCCACGCATATAATGCGAGGGTGTTCGCAGAAGGCGCATTTTCACACTTGATCCAACGTCTTGGTCCACAAAGGAGGTGATAGCGCAGCGAACTAGGCAATCGGACTATAATGCTTTATCACTTTCACTTAGCCATAGGAGTTTGACAGTGAGGCTACATAGCCCCTGGTGGCGCCTGTGCTCGCCCGAACTCGGGGCGCGTGTGTGCCTAGCCAGGGAACGGCCCTTCGTTAATGCGGAGGAATCCTAAAGATTCCGGTAGGTCATCGAGTGGTTGACCACTCTCACGCTATATCATGACAGTCAGTTTTCGGCTTTCTCTACTGAGGTGCTCGCCTGGCCGAACCGGGGCATAATCGCAATAGTTCTCCTGGTGCCGCCTTAGACGATAGAGCGGAACGTAAGGTAGCAAAACACAGGAGCCGGGCAAACCCAACATTTGACCAAAGACATGATTCGGAGCTGATGCATATAAGGCCAAACTCCCCACGCCGAACACTCCCTAAGGTATTCGGTCTTTATGAAAACGGGCTGAACAACGCCCTTGGTGATAAGCCCCTTGTGTCCAGGTACGCGCAAAATTCTGACATGGCCACATGCTAAGACGCCAGCCTCCTCCTCAGTCATACCAAGGAACCAGGGGATGTGTATCAACAAGAGACAGTAAAAAAGGTTTACGCAGGGTCTTAATCTGAAAAGAATCCTTGGAACGGGTCCCTGCTGCACGCCTGCGCCTGTGTCTCCGTTGTGCCGTATCCTGGACGGGTGTAGCACGGTGTTCATCTGTAAAAGAGAGGAACTTAGTTGAAAAAGATCATGCGAAATGTATGTTATACTAAATAAACAAATTATAATTCAAAATGGGTAAAATTGAGCTTTATTATCTCTCGTATTACATGCGTGGAGCCCCTAGTACAGGGGTATACGGCTATTAAGCCTTTATCAATTGTATGTTTATGCCGGACTCGTCTAACCATGTATGTGGTCTTAACGACCCGTTTAGGTGCTTTGATTGGTGAAGCCGTTTTAGTGTGTGGCTATCAAGGCAGCCGCACAGTCTTCCGCACGGGAGGAACACTCAATGCTTCCCTTCAGTGAGATGATGCCTCGTGGACCGGGCATCTTAAGCGTAAGAGATGCATAATGCGGTATTGCGTCAAAGCGGGCGAAAGCTTCACGTCCCAGTAGTGCTTGATAGCTACTTGAAAATGGGGCGATGTGGAAGGTTAGCTTTTCACGGCGGAAGTTGTCGGGGGAGCCGAACACAACTTCTAGCAAGAGGGAACCCGTACAATGGGCATCCGGGCCTGGCGTTACTCCTTGAAAGGAAGTGTTGCTATGGTGAATTTTTGTTGGGTCCATCCCCATTTGACAGATTGTGTCCTGATATAGCAGGTTTTCGACCACTGCCGCCATCCATCAGAACGTGTGTAAAGTGGAGTCCGTCGATTATCGGATCTAATATCAAGGCAGTCCAGCCTGCATTCCGGATACTTCTAGAGTAATCCTGATGGTCGAAGGTGATCGGTTGTCACAACCAGTGGCGAGGCTCCTTTGGGATAGGCCGTATGGCGCGTATTTCTATAGGCGCCACTCTGTTTTTCCCTTTTGTCATGTGAAGTAAGTTTACTGTTTTGACTTCGTGTGGGAAATTCTTTTGTTTCCTGGTGCTCTGCTTATGGGGTTCATCATCGTCCTCACTTGGTGTGTCGAGCCCCTTGTGTTCGGCGTTGAGTTTGCTGGATTGCTTGAAGACCCAACAATCTCTGTGGGTATGGTTTGCAGGCTTCCCGGGAGTACTGTGGATTTGACATATCTTGTCCAAGATTTTGTTTAGGTTAGATAGCTCGTCCCTGTTATCCTTGAGGGGCAGCTTTTTCTGATTCTGCCGAGAGCTTTTGAATCCGGCATTGACTGTCGTGCTCTTCGGGCTGTTTCCCTTATTCCGGCCCTGGTCCTTGCTGCGTTGTGGTTTCCCGTTTCCATCCCTAACTTCGGATGTACTTGGGTCGCTGGTGCTGCATCTTGCCAACCAGCTGTCCTCTCCCGCGCAAAAGCGGGTCATGAGGCTTGTTAATGCGGCCATTGTTCTTGGCTTTTCTTGGCCGAGGTGTCTGGCGAGCCATTCATCTCGAACGCTGTGTTTGAAAGCTGCTAAGGCTTCGGCGTCCGCACAGTCGACTATCTGGTTCTTTTTAGTAAGAAATTTGTTCCAGAATTTCCGGGCCGACTCTCCGGGCTGTTGAGTTATATGACTTAAATCGTATGCATCCAGAGGGCGGACATAGGTCCCTTGAATTGCCCGAAAGGCATCCTCGAGCTCTTCCCAACTTCCAATAGTGTTTTTGAGAAGGCTTTTAAGCCAATGCCGGGCTGGCCCTTTGAGCTTGAGGGATAAGTATTTTATGGCGTGGAGGTCATCTCCTCTGGCCATGTGTGTGTGGAGGATATAATCCTAAATCCAGACTCCAGGGTCTGTTGTTCCGTCGTACGCCTCTATGTTTATGGGCTTGAATCCCGCTGGAAATTCATGGTCCAGCACCTCATCGGTGAAACATAGGGGGTGTGCGGCACCCCTGTATTTGGGTGTGCCGTGATGTTCGGATACTTGTTGTGTTGCCTTGCTTACTAGAGCTTGCTTTCTTGGCCCGTAGATAGATCTGGCTGGGCCATCTTTTTGATGCGAATCCTTGGGTGGATCGCGTGCTGGCTTGTGTGCGGCACCGCTTGCCGCTCTATGTTGGCCATCGGGTCGTCTATCCGGCCGGGTGGCTTCCTTATTCTTTGATTGCGGGGGCTCCAAGGCCTCCTCATCAAATTCAGGCAGTAGCTTTCGCTTCGGATAGCTTTTGTGTGGCGACTGCCGCCGTATTTGTCTGCGGTGTTGAGTACTTTGCTCCATCTAATTCTGAGTGCATCTTCCGCTATTTTGAGCTTCCGCTTCTGCTTTTTCAGGCTACGCACAGTGGCGACGAGCCTTTTGTGGAGGTTCTTCTACTCCAGCAATTTGTCCGGCGTGAGGTCATCCGGACTGTTATCTTCGCCGGGGACGGGTTGTTTGGTTTGTTTATCCAAGTTGCCATGTTCGGACAGTTGCTCGAAGGCATGTTCATCATCCGCCGGCTCGCCCTGCTCTCTGGCTGGGTCTGTATGGCTGCTGTCTCTGTCGAGGCGGGACTTGGAGTGACGCTTACGTCGCCGCTTTGACTGCTTTTCGAGGGAATGATCCCTCGTTGCGTCCCTCTGTTCCTCGTCATCGCGTCCATTAGGTGTGTCCACCATGTATACATCGTGAGATGAGGTGGTTGTCCAGTGCCCTATGGGCGCTGGTTCCTGGTCGTCTCCTACATCGTCGTCCATACCGTCAATGTCTTCGGAGTCAAAGTCTAGTATGTCCGTTAAATCATCGACAGTGGCTATGAAGTGGGTGGTGGGTGGGCGTCAAATTTCTTCGTGGTCCGCATCCCAATCATGCCGGTCATAATCCGGCCAGGACTCTCCTGACAAATAGAGAGACCTTAGTGAATTCAGAATGTCGCTGAAGGGCGAGTGCTGAAAGATATCCGCGGCGGTGAATTCCATGATCGGCGCCCAATCGGATTTGATTGGCGGGGGCGCGGACGGTTTGGAGTCCGAAGAAGAGTCCGGCACCCTGGAGTCACGGGCTTCGCAAAGGATAAGGCTGGTGTTCGGCTCGATCGCCGCAGAGATTGCGGCCCCTGAGGCGGGGTCTAGCCACCCGTCCTCGATCGGCGCGATTGGCTCCGAGCTAAGGGTCGGAGCAGATACGGGTGCGGCCTCCAGGGCACTGCTTGGCGGTAGAGCTAAATCATGCCCATCGTGACAGTGCGGCGCGCTCGGCTATGGCTCGAATCCGTCGAAGATCAAGTCTCCGCGGATGTCCGCCGTGTAGTACAAACTTCAAAATCTGACCTGATGGCCAGGGGCGTAGCTTTCAATCTGCTCCAGATGGCCAAGCGAATTGGCCTGTAGTGCAAAGCCCCCGAATACGAAGATCTGTCCGGGGAGAAAAGTCTCACCTTGGACCACATCGCTGTTGATGATCGGAGGAGCCATCGGGCCTAAAGATGACGACACAGAGGAACTCTCAATGAAAGCACCAATGTCGGTGTCAAAACCGGCGGATCTCGGGTAGGGGTCCCGAACTTTGCGTCTAGGCGGATGGTAATAGGAGACAAGGGACATGATGTTTTTACCCAGGTTCGGGCCCTCTCGATGGAGGTAAAACCCTACTCCTGCTTGATTAATATTGATGATATGGGTAGTACAAGAGTAGATCTACCACGAGATCAGAGAGGCTAAACCCTAGAAGCTAGCCTATGGTATGATGTTGTTTGTCCTACGGACTAAAACCCTCCGGTTTATATAGACACCGGAGAGGGCTAGGGTTACACAGAGTCGGTTACAATGGTAGGAGATCTACATATCCGTATCGCCAAGCTTGCCTTCCACGCCAAGGAAAGTCCCATCCGGACACGGGACGAAGTCTTCAATCTTGTATCTTCATAGTCCAAGAGTCCGGCTGTCGGTGTCAAAACCGGCGGATCTCGGGTAGGGGGTCCCGAACTGTGCGTCTAGGCGGATGGTAACAGGAGACAAGGGACACGATGTTTTTACCCAGGTTCGGGCCCTCTCGATGGCGGTAAAACCCTACTCCTGCTTGATTAATATTGATGATATGGGTAGTACAAGAGTAGATCTACCACGAGATCAAAGAGGCTAAACCCTAGAAGCTAGCCTATGGTATGATTGTTGTTCGTCCTATGGACTAAAACCCTCCGGTTTATATAGACACCGGAGAGGGCTAGGGTTACACAGAGTCGGTTACAATGGTAGGAGATCTACATATCCGTATCACCAAGCTTGCCTTCCACGCCAAGGAAAGTCCAATCCGGACACGGGACGAAGTCTTCAATCTTGTATCTTCATAGTCCAGGAGTCCGGCCAAAGGTTATAGTCCGGCTATCAGGACACCCCCTAATCCGGGACTCCCTCAGTAGCCCCTGAACCAGGCTTCAATGACGACGAGTCCGGCGCGCAGATTGTCTTCGGCATTGCAAGGCGGGTTCCTCCTCCGAATACTTCATATAAGATTGAGAACACAAGGATAGTGTCCGGCTCTGCAAAATAAGTTCCACATATTGCCATAGAGAGAATAGTATTTACACAAATCTAATCTGCTGACGTATTCCGTAGTGTGACATCACACCACGGCCGAGCCTTTACTCGAATCGTTTTTATTGTCCCACCTCAGCACGTTTTGCGAGGCGGTTTCCTTGGCATGTCTTGTCAAAGCAGAGATCGTGTCCCCTTTATTTACGGGATTCTCATCAATACGGACGTGGCCAACCCAGTCGTGCCTGTTGGTATATCTCCTGGATCAAAAGCGAGCCCCAAACGGTCACGGGGAGGGCTCTTGGTATTCAACCCCTTATAAAGAGACCAAGGCCTTACTCCTTTCTTTTGATCTCAATCAAATTCGCCTCCTGCATCGAGTTCCAACACCCAAGACTTCAGATCTAGGCGCTTCGGACCTTCAACGATGTCCGGCTCCGACCTTCAAGGCCGATGGATGCCATCCTCCATTACGGAAGAAGACGTGCTAAGGCTAAGAGATGCCAGGTATCTGACGGGCGAAATCTCGCATAGGTCGCCTGCTCAAGGGAAGGTTATTCCCACTCCCAAGCCTGGTGAAAGTGTGGTGTTCGTATCTCACTTCCTTCGAGGGCTAGGCTTTGCGACAGATCCCTTCATGAGGGGGCTCATGTTCTATTATGGGCTAGAATTTCACGACTTAGCTCCGGAGTCCATCCTTCACGTTTCATCATTCATCGTCGTGTGCAAAGCCTTCCTCCGTATTACACCTCACTTCGGACTATGGCTCAAGACCTTCAAAGTAGAGCTGAAGATGATCGAGGGACGGCACGCGGAGTGCGGAGGCGCTGTTATAAGCAAGAATGCTGATGCTCCATGGCCCGAGGGCTCTTTTCAAGAGGAGCCCAGCTTATGGCAACGGGAGTGGTTTTATATCACAGCTCCCAGGGGTACCAAGTGGGTGGCACCGCCTGTTTTCCACTCGGGTCCCCCGCCCCGACTATCGTCATGGGTCAATAAGGGGCTGGACTAGGGACCGGCAAAGGACGTGCCCCTGCTGCAGGGCCGTATCCATGATCTCCTGGAAAGAGACATCAGTTTGATCGTGGTGACGCAGGTCATGTTGATTCGCCGAACCCTGCCCTGCAAATGTCGCCCCCTTCGCCTGTGGGAGTTCAATCCGGAGGGACCACGAGCTCTCCAACATTTTATGGGCGCGACGCCCGTGGAGATGTACAAATTGTTCTTCGGATCACAAGCAATGTGTCCGGACTTGACCGAGGACGCAGGTCTGAGCTGCAATCGTCCGGATGCTCAAGTAAGTAGCCCTGTGCCCGGACACGCTATCCGTATATTTATCATAATATTACCCTCAAGAGAGTTGTCCTTAAAACAGGAGTGGATGGCGAAAGCAAAGCTGATCAGGTGTCCGGCCCCCCTCCCTGAGACCACGCCGGATCCCGTGTTAACCAGGATGTTGGAGGTTGCACCTTCGGAAGAACACGAGGGGAGAACAAGGAAGCTACTGCCTCCCCGAAGGAGGCTGTCCGGAAAGGAGGAATCGAAAATTCCTCTCCTCAGGGGAAGAAGAGGACCGCCTCTGGAGACCCGGAGACCATGCTCTCAAAGCGGGGGAAGAAATCTTTGCCAGAGGGTCCTGTGCCGGGGGATACTTCGGTCGAATTATGCCCTCAAGGGGATCAGTCCTCCACCGAGCCGTAAGTAGAGAGGGGTTTTTCTTTTTAAGAAATGAGAGAAATCCTTGCTTTATATCTGAGAAAAGTAACCGAAAATTTACCTTGTAGGTCGAACCTTGGCCCTTCTCAGCAGAGCTCGTCTTCGAGGGATCTTCTTCCCTAGATGATGGAGAGCGGAACGCCTCCCCCTGTCGTACCGCCTCACGAGGCGGATGACCCTGAGGTATCGTCGCGGGGGTTTCTCCGAATCCGGCAGGGCCGGAAGGCAGCCACATGGCCCCCCAAATCCCTCCGTGTTCGGCCTTCGAAAAAGGCCATCGGACGAGTCCGGCACCGTCCGGTGCACGGTCGGAGGAACTGAAGGATCTGCTAGGGCGAGCGTCTATCTCACAGGAGCACCATACGTTAATGGGTATGGTGATTGAAAGGATTTCATCCGCGGAGAGTGGGTTGCATGAGGCCGTCAGGAGTTTACTGACAGGTTTTGAGGTACGCAAGATGATGTACCTTTTTACAATTCCGCAAATTTAAGATGCGCCCAGTATAGATAGTAGCCCCTGAGACTCTGCGCGTTGTCAAAAGTGACAGCGCGCAGAGGATCATAATCCCAAGTATAATACGCCGCCGTCCTATGTAGGTGGCGAAGTGTCCGGTGGCCGGCCGGACTGATGAATATGCCGAGCTAAAGCGGCAACTTGACGTGGCGGATGCCGACATTGCGCTTGTCAACAAGCGGCTTGACGAGGCACAAGGTATGTAATTTCTCGAGAGATACCTAGTAAGAGGAGCTTGATGCCAGTATCTTACAACATGTGTGTTTGATGCAGATGGTGCCGCCGCCATGGAGAACCTTCGGGCAGAACTCGCCCAAGCCAAGGAGCAGGCCAGGAAAAGCGATGCGGCTGCCTTAAAGGCAGTTGAAGAGCTGAAAGACAAACAGGCTGCTCACTGCCGAAGCAAGAAGGAAGTAGAAGAACGCTGCTGACCGTTGCAAGCTTCTTGAAAAAGAAGATCGGGCAGTACGGACGGACCTAGAGAAGGCCACTACAGCGGCCAAGGATGCTCGTTCTGCGATGAGAGCGATGAAGGAGGAGCTACGTCAGGCCGCAGATATCGCGGCTGGAAAGCCCTTTATGCTGCGGAGGAAGTTCGGGGATCCTAAACATGCTCCGTTGGACCGGTTGTGGAGTACGGCGGACACTTATCTGGATTTGGCAGCGAGTGTCGCGGATGCGGCCGAACACTTTCGAGATCAAGAAGATCGCGAAGTGGAAAAGATCTTCTGGTCGCAGTTCAACAATCCAGAGCATCCACTTCCATTAGCCGATCGTTTGGCCGAATGGGCCGAGCTGAATAGGTTATCCGGACTCGCCATGAAGTATGTCATGAGTCATCTGTGGCCGCAAAGGCCAGAGCCGAAAAGTTATTTTAGCTTGGTGCAGCAGTTCCTTGTTGCGGTGCCGCATATCAATGCAATGAAGAAGTCATCATGCATAGAGGGTGCGCGGATGGCTCTTGCCGGTGTCAAGACATACTGGGCGTAGATGGAGGCCACCGCAATTGCATCCCGAGACTCGGACGGAAGCCGAGTACCTACCGAGCACTATTTTCAGGAAGTTCTGCAGGGCGCTCGTTTAATAGAGACGCAGTGCTCAAAGGATGTTATGTTCGAATAACATGTATTATTGTAAGACAATATTTTGATAAATTGTAGAAGCTTTTTATACTTGTGCCTGCAAGTATTATAAGGCCTCCTGTGCGGCCGTTAAGATATATGTATATATAATCTGAAAGATGGCAGTCGTCGGCTTCAGCCCCCACGCATATAATGCGGGGGTGTTCGCAGAAGGCGCATTTTCACACTTAATCCAACATCTTGGTCCACAAAGGAGGTGATAGCGCAGCGAACTAGGCAATCGGACTATAATGCTTTATCACTTTCACTTAGCCATAGGAGTTTGACAGTGAGGCTACTATATAGCCCCTGGTGGCACCTGCGCTCGCCCGAACTCGGGGCGCGTGTGTGCCTGGCCGGGAAACGGCCCTTCGTTAATGTGGAGGAATCCTAAAGATTCCGGTAGGTCATCGAGTGGTTGACCAGTCTCATGCTATATCATGACAGTCAGTTTTCGGCTTTCTCTACTGAGGTGCTCGCTTGGCCGAACCGGGGCACAATCGTAGTAGTTCTCCTGGTGCCGCCTTAGCCGATAGAGCAGAATGTAAGGCAGCAAAACACAGGAGCCGGGCAAACCCAACATTTGACCAAAGACATGATTCGGAGCTGATGCATATAAGGCCAAACTCGCAACGCCGAACACTCCCTAAGGTATTCGGTCTTTATGAGAACGGGCTGAAAAACGCCCTTGGTAATAATTCCCTTGTGTCCAGGTACGTGCAAAGTTCTGACGTGGCCACATGCCAAGACGCCAGCCTCCTCCTTGGTTATACCAAGAAACCGGGGGATGAGTATCAACAAGAGACAGTAAAAAGGTTTACGTAGGGTCTTAATCTAAAAAGAATCCTTGGAACGGGTCCCTGCTGCACGTCTGCGCCTGTGTCTCCGTTGAGCCATATTCTGGACGGGTGTAGCACGGTGTTCATCTGTAAAAGAGAGGAACTTAGTTGAAAAAGATCGTGCGAAACGTATGTTATACTAAATAAACAAAGTATAATTCAAAATTGGTAAAATTGAGCGTTATTGTCTCTTGTTTTACATGCGCGGAGCCCCTAGTTCAGGGGTATACGGCTATTGAGCCTTTATCAATTGTATGTTTATGCCGGACTCGTCTAACCGTGTCCGTGGTCTTAACGACCCGTTTAGGTGCTTTGATTGGTGGCGCCGATTTAGTGTGTGGCTGTCAAGGCAGCCGCACAGTCTCCCGCGCGGGAGGAACACTCAATATTTCCCTTTAGTGAGATGGTGCCTCGTGGACCGGGCATCTTGAGCATAAGAGATGCATAATGCGGTATTGCGTTAAAGAGGGCGAAAGCTTCGCGTCCCAGTAGTGCTTGATAGCTACTTGAAAACGGGGCGATGTGGAAGGTTAGCTTTTCGGGGCGGAAGTTGTCGGGGGAGCCGAACATAACTTCTAGCCGGAGAGAACCCATGCAATGGGCATCCGGGCCTGGCGTTACTCCTTGAAAGGAAGTGTTGCTATGGCGAATTTTTGTTGGGACTATCCCCATGTTGCGGATTGTGTCCTGATATAACAGGTTTAGACCACTGTCGCCGTCCATCAGGACATGTGTAAAGTGGAGTCCGTCGATTATCGGATCTAATACCAAGGCAGTCCAGCCTGCATTCCGGATACTTCTAGAGTAATCCTGATGGTTGAAGGTGATCGGTTTTAACAACCAGTGGCGAGACTCCTTTGGGATAGGCCGTATGGCGCGTATCTCTATAGGCACCACTATGCTTTTCCCTTTTGTCACGTTAAGTAAGTTTACTGTTTTGACTTCTTGTGGGAAATTCTTTTGTTTCCCGGTGCTCTGCTTGTGGGGTTCATCATCCTCCTCACTTGGTGTGTCGAGCCCCTTGTGTTCGGCGTTGAGTTTGCCGGATTGCTTGAAGACCCAAAAATCTCTGTGGGTATGATTTGCAGGCTTCCCGGGAGTACTGTGGATTTGACATATCTTGTCCAAGATTTTTTTTAGGTTAGATAGCTCGTCCCTATTATCCTTGAGGGGCGGCTTTTTCTCATTCTGCCGCGAGCTTTTGAATCCGCGTTGACTGTCGTGCTCTTTGGGCTGTTTCCCTTATTCCGGCGCTGGTCCTTGCTACGTCATGGTTTCCCATTTCCATCCCCGACTTCGGATGTACTTGGATCGCTGGTGCTGCATCTTGCCAACCAACTGTCCTCTCCCGCGCAAAAGCGGGTCATGAGGCTTGTTAATGCGGCCATTGTTCTTGGCTTTTCTTGGCCGAGGTGTCTGGCGAGCCATTCGTCTCGAACGCTATGTTTGAAAGCTGCTAAGGCTTCGGCGTCCGGATAGTCGACTATCTGGTTCTTTTTAGTAAGAAATCTGTTCCAAAATTTCCGGGCTGACTCTCCGGGTTGTTGAGTTAAATGACTTAAATCGTCTGCATCCGGAGGGCGGACATAGGTCCCTTGAAAATTTGCCCGAAAAGCATCCTCAAGCTCTTCCCAACTTCCAATGGTGTTTTCGGGAAGGCCTTTGAGCCAATGCCAGGCTGGCCCTTTGAGCTTGAGGGGTAAGTATTTTATGGTGTGAAGGTCATCTCCTCTGGCCATGTGTATGTGGAGGATATAATCCTGAATCCAGACTCCAGGGTCTGTTGTTCCGTCGTACGCCTCTATGTTTACGGGCTTGAATCCCGCTGGAAATTCATCGTCCAGCACCTCATCGGTGAAACATAGGGGGTGTGTGGCACCCCTGTATTTGGGTGTGTCGTGACGTTCGGATACTTGTTGTGTTGCATTGCTTACTAGAGCTTGCTTTCTTGGCCCGTAGATAGATCTGGCTGGGCCATCTTTTTGATGCGAATCCTTGGGTGGATTGCGTGCTGGCTTGTGTGCGGCGCCGCTTGCCGCTCTATGTTGGTCATGGGGTCGTCTATCCGACCGGGTGGCTCCCTTATTTTTTGATTGTGGGGGCTCTAGGGCCTCCTCATCAAATTCGGGCAGTAGCTTTCACTTCGGGTAGCTTTTTGTGTGGCGACTGCCGCCGTATTTGTCTGCGGTGTAAGTACTTTGCTCCATCTAATTCTGAGTGCATCTTCCGCTGTTTTGAGCTTCCGCTTCTGCTTTTTCAGGCTACGCGCAGTGGCGACGAGCCTTTTGTGGAGGTTCTTCTGCTCCAGCAACTTGTCCGGCATGAGGTCGTCCGGACTGTTATCTTCGCCGGGGACGGGTTGTTCAGTTTGTTTATCTAAGTTGTCCTGTTCGGGCGGTTGCTCGAGGGCATGTTGATCGTCCACCGACTCGCCCTGCTCTGCGGCTGGGTCTGTATGGCTGATTTCTCTGTCGAGGCGGGGCTTGGAGCGGCACTTACGTCGCCGCTTTGACTGCTTTTCGAGGGAATGATCCCTCATTGCGTCCCTGTGTTCCTCGTCGTCGCTTCCTTTAGGTGTGTCCACCATGTATACATCATGAGATGAGGTGGCTGTCCAGTGCCCTATAGGTGCTGGTTCATGTTCATCTCCTACATCATCGTCCATACCGTCGATGTCTTCGGAGTCGAAGTCGAGCACGTCGTTTAAATTCAGTGGCTACAAAGTGGGTGGTGGGTGGGCATCGAATTTCTTCGTCGTCCGCATCCCAATCCTGCTGGTCATAGTCCGGCCAGGACTCTCCTGACAAAGAGAGAGACCTGAGTGAATTCAGAATGTCGCCGAAGGGCGAGTGCTGAAAGATATCCGCGGCGGTGAATTCCATGATCGGCACCAAATCGGATTTGATTGGCAAGGGCGCGGAGGGTTCGGAGTCCGGAGAGGAGTCCGGCACCCTGGAGTCATGGGTTTCGCAGGGGATAAGGCTGGTGTTCAGCTCGATCGCCATCGAGACTGCAGCTCCCGGGACGGGGTCTAGCCACCCGTCCTCGATCGGCGCAGTCGGCTCCGAGCTAAGGGTCGGAGCGGATGCGGGTGCGGCCTCCAGGGCACTGTTCAGCGGCAGAGCTAAATCATGCCCATCGTGACAGTGCGGTGCGCCCGGCTATGGCTCGAATCCCGTCGAAGATCAAGTCTCCGCGGTTTTCAGCCGTGTAGTTCAAACTTCCAAATCTGACCTGATGGCCAGGGGCGTAGCTTTCGATCTGCTCCATATGGCCAAGCGAATTGGCCCGCAGTGCAAAGCCGCCGAATACAAAGATCTGTCCGGGGAGAAAAGTATCACCCTGGACCGCATCGCCGTTGATGATCGAAGGAGCCATCGGGCCTAAAGATGATGACACAGAGGCACTCTCAATGAAAGCACCAATGTCGGTGTCAAAACCAACGGATCTCGGGTAGGGGGTCCCGAACTGTGCATCTAGGTGGATGGTAACAGGAGACAACGGACACGATGTTTTTACCCAGGTTCAAGCCCTCTCGATGGAGGTAAAACCCTACTCCTGCTTGATTAATATTGATGATATGGGTAGTACAAGAGTAGAGCTACCACGAGATCAGAGAGGCTAAACCCTAGAAGCTAGCCTATGGTATGATTGTTGTTCGTCCTATGGACTAAAACCCTCCGGTTTATATAGACACCGGAGAGGGCTAGGGTTACACAGAGTCGGTTACAATGGTAGGAGATCTACATATCCGTATCGCCAAGCTTGCCTTCCACGCCAAGGAAAGTCCCATCCGGACACGGGACGAAGTCTTCAATCTTGTATCTTCATAGTCCAGGAGTCCGGCCAAAGGTTATAGTCCGGCTATCCAGACACCCCCTAATCCGGGACTCCCTCACCGGCCAAAGGTTATAGTCCGGCTATCCGGACACCCCCTAATCCAGGACTCCCTCACCATGTAACACAGGCAAGAACTCTTTCTTTGACTGTTCCATTTTGAACTACTTCAAAATCTTGTCAAGGTATGTACTCATTGAAAAACTTATCAAGCGTCTGGATCTATCTCTATAGATCTTGATGCTCAATATGTAAGCAGCTTCACCGAGGTCTTTCTTTGAAAAAACTCCTTTCAAACACTCCTTTATGCTTTGCAGAATAATTCTACATTATCTCCGATCAACAATATGTCATTCACATATACTTACCAGAAATGCTGTAGTGCTCCCACTCACTTTCTTGTAAATACAGGCTTCACCGCAAGTCCATATAAAACTATATGCTTTGATCAACTTATCAAAGTGTATATTCCAACTCCGAGATGCTTGCACCAGTCCATAGATGGATCGCTGGAGCTTGCATATTTTGTTAGCACCTTTAGATCGATAAAACCTTCAGGTTGCATCATATACAACTCTTCTTCCAGAAATCCATTCATTAATGCAGTCTTTACATCCATTTGCCAATTTTCATAAAATGTGGCAATTTTCTAACATGATTCGGACAGACATTAAGCATCGCTACGAGTGAGAAAAATCTCATCGTCAGTCAACACCTTGAACTTTGTCAAAAACCTTTTTCGAAAAGTGTAGCTTTGTAGATAGTAACACTACTATCAGCGTCCTCTTCCTCTTGAAAATCCATTTATTTTCTATGGCTTGCCGATCATCGGGCAATTCAACCAAAGTCCATACTTTTTTCTCATACATGGATCCCATCTCAGATTTCATGGCCTCAAGCCATTTTGCGGAATCTAGGATCATCATCGCTTCCTCATAGTTCGTAGGTTTGTCATGATCAAGTAACATGACCTCCAGAACAGGATTACCGTACCACTCTGGTGCGGATCTCACTTTGGTTTACCTACGAGGTTCGGTAGTAACTTGATCTGAAGTTACATGATCATCATCATTAGCTTCCTCACTAATTGGTGTAGTAGTCACAGGAACAGATTTCTGTGATGAACTACTTTCCAATAAGGGAGGAGGTACAGTTACCTCATCAAGTTCTACTTTCCTCCCACTCACTTCTTTCGAGAGAAACTCCTTCTCTAGAAAGGATCCATTTTAAGCAACAAAGATCTTGCCTTCGGATCTGTGATAGAGGGTGTACCCAATAGTCTCTTTTGGGTATCCTATGAAGACGCACTTCTCCAATTTGGGTTTGAGCTTATCATGCCAAAACTTTTTCACCTAAGCCTCGCAACCCCAAACTTCAAGAAACGATAGCTTAGGTTTCTTGCTAAACCATAGTTCATACTGTGTCGTATCAACGGATTTTGACGGTGCACTATTTAACGTGAATGCAGCTGTCTCTAATGCATAAACCCAAAACGATAGTGGTAGATCGGTAAGAGACATCATAGATCCCACCATATCTAATAAAGTACGGTTACAACGTTCGGACACACCATTACACTATGGTGTTCCAGGTGGCGTGAGCAGTGAAACTATTTCACATTGATTTAACTGAAGGCCAAACTCATAACTCAAATATTTGTCTCCGCGATCAGATCGTAGAAACCTTATTTTCTTGTCACAATGATTTTCCACTTCACTCTGAAATTCTTTGAACTTTTCAAATGTTTCAGACTTATGTTTCATCAATTAGATATAACCATATCTGCTCAAATCATCTGTGAAGGTCAGAAAATAATGATACCCGCTGCGAGCCTCAATATTCATCAGACCACATACATCAGTATGTATGATTTCCAACAAATCTGTTGCTTGCTCCATTGTTCCGGAGAACGGCGTTTTAGTCATCTTGCCCAAGAGGCATGGTTCACAAGCATCAAGTGATTCCAAAAGTCCATCAGCATGGAATTTCTTCATGCGCTTTACACCAATATGACCTAAACGGCAGTGCCACAAATAAGTTGCACTATCATTATTAAGTTTGCATCTTTTGACTTCAATATTATGAATATGTGCATCACTATGATCAAGATCCAACAAACCATTTTCATTGGGTGTGTAACCATATAAGGTTTTATTCATGTAAACAGAATAACAATTATTCTCTGACTTAATGAATAACTGTTTTGCAATAAACATGATCAAATCATATTCATGCTTAACGCAAACACCAAATAACATTTATTTAGGTTCAACACTAATCCCGAAAATATATAGGGAGTGTGCGATGATGATCATATCAATCTTGGAACTACTTCCAACACACATCGTCACTTCACCCTTAACTAGTCTTTGTTCATTCTGCAACTCCCGTTTCGAGTTACTACTCTTAGCAACTAAACTAGTATCAAATACTGAGGGGTTGCTATAAACACTAGTAAAGTACACATCAATAACATGTATATCAAATATACCTTTGTTCACTTTGCCATCCTTCTTGTCCGCCAAATACTTGGGGTAGTTCCGCTTCTAGTGACCAGTCCCTTTGAAGTAGAAGCACTTAGTCTCAGGCTTAGGTCCAGACTTGGGCTTCTTCACTTGAGCAGCAACTTGCTTGCCGTTCTTCTTGAAGTTCCCCTTTCTTCCCTTTGCCCTTTTCTTGAAACTAGTGGTCTTGTTAACCATCAACACTTGATGTTTTTCTTGATTTCTACCTTCGTCGATTTCAGCATCACGAAGAGCTTGGGAATTGTTTCTGTTATCCCTTGCATATTATAGTTCATCACGAAGTTCTACTAACTTGGTGATGGTGACTAGAGAATTCTGTCAATCACTATTTTATCTGGAAGATTAACTCCCACTTGATTCAAGCGATTGTAGTACCCAGACAATCTGAGCACATGCTCACCGCTTGAGCTATTCTCCTCCATCTTTTAGCTATAGAACTTGTTGGAGACTTCATATCTCTCAACTCGGGTATTTGCTTGAAATATTAACTTCAACTCTTGGAACATCTCATATGGTCAATGACGTTCAAAACGTCTTTGAAGTCCCGATTCTAAGACGTTAAGCATGGTGCACTAAACTATCAAGTAGTCATCATATTGAGCTAGCCAAACATTCATAACGTCTGCATCTGCTCCTGCAATAGGTCTGTCACCTAGCGGTGCATCAAGGACACAATTCTTCTGTGCAGCAATGAGGATAATCCTCAGATCATGGATCCAATCCGTATCATTGCTACTAACATCTTTCAATATAGTTTTTCTCTAGGAACATATCAAAAATAAAACAGGGGAGCTAAACGCGAGCTATTGATCTACAACATAGATATGCTAATACTACCAGGACTAAGTTCATGATAAATTTAAGTTCAATTAATCATATTACTTAAGAACTCCCACTGAGATAGACATTCCTCTAATCCTCTAAGTGATAACGTGATCCATATCAACTAAACCATAACTGATCATCACGTGAAATGGAGTAGCTTTCAATGGTGAACATCACTATGTTGATCATATCTACTATATGATTCACGCTCGACCTTTCGGTATTAGTGTTCCGAGGCCATATCTGCATATGCTAGGCTCGTCAAGTTTAACCTGAGTATTCTGCACGTGCAAAACTGGCTTGCACCTGTTGTAGATGGACATAGAGCTTATCACACCCGATCATCACGTGGTGTGTGGGCACGACGAACTTTGGCAACGGTGCATACTCAGGGAGAACACTTTTATCTTGAAATTTAGTGAGAGATCATCTTATAATGCTACCGTCAATCAAAGCAAGATATGATGCATAAGAGAAACATCGCATGCAATCAATATAAGTGATATGATATGGCCACCATCATCTTGTGCTTGTGATCTCCATCTCCGAAGCACCTCCATGATCATCATCTTCACCGGCGCGACACCTTGATCTCCATCGTAGCATCGTTGTCGTCTCGCCATTCTTATGCTTCTACGACTATCGCTACCGCTTAGTGATAAAGTAAAGCATTACAGGGTGATTGCATTGCATACAATAAAGCGACAACCATATGGCTCCTGCCAGTTGCCGATAACTCGGTTACAAAACATGATCATCTCATACAATAAAATTTAGCATCATGTCTTGACCATATCACATCACAACATGCCCTGCAAAAACAAGTTAGACGTCCTCTACTTTGTTGTTGCAAGTTTTACGTGGCTGCTATGGGCTTAGCAAGAACCGTTCTTACCTACGTATCAAAACAACAACGATAGTTTGTCAAGTTGGTGCTATTTTAACCTTCGAAAGGACCGGGCGTAGCCACACTCGGTTCAACTAAAGTTGGAGAAACTGACACCCGCCAGCCACCTATGTGCAAAGCACGTCGGTAGAACCAGTCTCGCGTAAGCGTACGCATAATATCGGTCCAGGCCGCTTCATCCAACAATACCGCCGAACCAAAGTATGACATGTTGGTAAGCAGTATGACTTATATCGCCCACAACTCACTTGTGTTCTACTCGTGCATATAACATCAACGCATAAAACCAGGCTCGGATGCCACTGTTGGGGAACGTAGTAATTTCAAAAAAAATTCCTACGCACACGCAAGATCATGGTGATGCATAGCAACGAGAGGGGAGAGTGTTGTCTACGTACCCTCGTAGACCGAAAGCGGAAGCGTTAGCACAACGTGGTTGATGTAGTCGTACGTCTTCACGATCCGACCGATCAAGTACCGAACATACGGCACCTCCGAGTTCAGCAAACGTTCAGCCCGATGACGCCCCTCGAACTCCGATCCAGCCAAGTGTTGAGGGAGAGTTTCGTCAACACGACGGCGTGGTGACGATGTCGATGTTCTACCGACGCAGGGCTTCGCCTAAGCACCGCTACAGTATTATCGAGGTGGATTATGGTGGAGGGGGCACCGCACATGGCTAAGAGATCAATGATCAATTGTTGTGTCTATGGGGTGCCCCCTGCCCCCGTATATAAAGGAGCAAGGGAGAGGCCGTCCCTAGATGGGGCGCTCCAAGTGTGGGGAGTCCTACTAGGACTCACAAGTCCTAGTAGGATTCCCCTTTCCTTTCCGGAGTAGGAGAGAAGGAAAGAGATGGAGAGGCAGAAGGAAAAGGGGGGTGCACCCCTTGTCCAATTCGGACCAGAGGGGGGCGCGCGCCTCCTTCCTTTTGGCCTCTCTCCTCTATTCCCGTATGGCCCAATAAGGCCCATATACTCCCCGGCGAATTCATGTAACTCTCCAGTACTCCGAAAAATACCCGAATCACTCAAAACCTTTCCGATGTACGAATATAGTCGTCCAATATATCGATCTTTATGTCTCGACCATTTTGAGACTCCTCGTCATGTCCCCGATCTCATCCGGGACTTCGAACTACCTTCGGTACATCAATACACATAAACTCATAATATAACCGTCATCGAACCTTAAGCGTGTGGACCCTACGGGTTCGAGAACTATGTAGACATGACCGAGACACGTCTTCGGTCAATAACCAATAGCGGAACCTGGATGCTCATATTGGCTCCCACATATTCTACGAAGATCTTTATCGGTCAGACCGCATAACAACATACGTTGTTCCCTTTGTCATCGGTATGTTACTTGCCCGAGATTCGATCGTCGGTATCTTAATACCTAGTTCAATCTCGTTACCGGCAAGTCTCTTTACTCGTTCTGTAATACATCATCCCGCAACTAAATCGTTAGTTGCAATGCTTGCAAGGCTTAAGTGATGTGCATTACCGAGAGGGCCCAGAGATTCCTCTCCGATAATCGGAGTGACAAATCCTAATCTCGAAATACGCCAACCCAACATGTACCTTCGGAGACACCCGTAGAGCACCTTTATAATCACCCAGTTACGTTGTGACGTTTGGTAGCATACAAAGTGTTCCTCCGGTAAACGGGAGTTGCATAATCTCAAAGTCATGGGAACATGTATAAGTCAAGAAGAAAGCAATAGCAACATACTAAACGATCGGGTGCTAAGCTAACGGAATGGGTCATGTCAATCACATCATTCTCCTAATGATGTGATCCCATTAATCAAATGACAACTCATGTTTATGGTTCGGAAACATAACCATCTTTGATTAACGAGCTAGTCTAGTAGAGGCATACTAGTGACACTCTGTTTGTCTATGTATTCACACATGTATTATGTTTCCAGTTAATACAATTCTAGCATGAATAATAAACATTTATCATGATATAAGGAAATAAATAATAACTTTATTATTGCCTATAGGGCATATTTCCTTCAATCTTTTGTCCTACCCTCCCGTGGCAGCTGGGTCCTAACGGAAACTAAGGGATATTAAGGCCTCCTTTTAATAGAGTACCGGGCCAAAGCATTAACACATAGTGAATACATGAACTCCTCAAACTACGGTCATCACCGGGAGTGGTCCCGATTATTGTCACTTCGGGGTTGCCGGATCATAACACATAGTAGGTGACTATAGACTTGCAAGATAGGATCAAGAACTCACATATATTCATGAAAACATAATAGGTTCAGATCTGAAATCATGGCACTTGGGCCCTAGTGACAAGCATTAAGAATAGCAAAGTCATAGCAACATCAATCTCAGAACATAGTGGATACTAGGGATCAAACCCTAACAAAACTAACTCGATTACATGATAAATCTCATCCAACCCATTACCGTCCAGCAAGCCTATGATGGAATTACTCACGCACGGTGGTGAGCATCATGAAATTGGTGATGGAGGATGGTTGATGATGACGATGGCGACGGATTCCCCTCTCCGGAGCCCCGAACAGACTCCAGATCAGCCCTCCCGAGAGAGTTTAGGGCTTGGCGGCGGCTCCGTATCGTAAAACGTGATGAATCTTTCTCTCTGATTTTTTTCTCCCCGAACACGAATATATAGAGTTAGAGTTGAGGTCGGTGGAGCTCCATGGGGGCCACGAGGCAGGGGGCGTGCCCTGGGGGGCAGGCGCGCCTCCCACCCTCGTGGATAGGGTGTGGGCCCCTGGCCTTGATTCTTTTGCCAATATTTATTATTATTTCCAAAAATAATCTCCGTGAAGTTTCAGGTCATTCTGAGAACTTTTGTTTCTGCACAAAAATAGCACAATGGCAATTCTGCTGAAAACAGCGTTAGTCCAGGTTAGTTCCATTCAAATCATGCAAGTTAGAGTCCAAAACAAGGGCAAAAGTGTTTGGAAAAGTAGATACGACGGAGACGTATCAACTCCTCCAAGCTTAAACCTTTGCTTGTCCTCAAGCAATTCAGTTGATAAACTGAAAGTGATAAAGAAAAACTTTTAGAAACTCTGTTTGCTCTTGTTGTTGTAAATATGTAAAGTCAGCATTCAAGTTTTCAGCAAAGATTATGAACTAACCATATTCACAATAACACTTAGGTCTCATGTTTACTCATATCAATGACATAATCAACTCGCGAGCAATAATAATAAATCTCGGATGACAACACTTTCTCAAAACAATCATGATATGATATAACAAGATGGTATCTCGCTAGCCCTTTCTGAGACCGCAAAACATAAATGCAGAGCACCTTTAAAGATGAAGGACTGACTAAACATTGTAATTCATGGTAAAAGAGATCCAGTCATACCCAATATAAATTAATAGTAATGGTTGCAAATGATAGCAGTGCTCTCCAGCTGGTGCTTTTTAATAAGAGGATGATGACTCAACATAAAAGTAAATAGATAGGCCCTTCGCAGAGGGAAGCAGGGATTTGTAGAGGTGCCAGAGCTCGATTTTGAAACAGATATTAATATTTTGAGAGGTATACTTTCATTGTCAACATAACAACAGAGAGATGGCGATATCTTCCATGCTACACACATTATAGGCGGTTCCCAAACAGAATGGTAAAGTTTATACTCCCCCTCCACTAACAAGCATTAATACATGGCTTGCTTGAAACAACAAGTGCCTCCAACTAACAAGAGTCCCGGGGGAGTTTTGTTTGCAATTATTTTGATTTGGTTTGCATAAAGCATGGGACTGGGCATCCCGGTGACCAGCCATTTTCTCGTGAGTGAGAAGCGGAGTCCACTCCTCTTGAGAATAACCCGCCTAGCAAGGAAGATACAGACAGCCCTAGTTGATACATGAGCTATTCGAGCATGCAAAACAGAATTTCATTTGAAGGTTTAGAGTTTGGCACATACAAATTTACTTGGAACGGCAGGTAGATACCGCATATATAGGAAGGTATGGTGGACTCATATGGAATAACTTTGGGGTTTAAGGGATTGGATGCACAAGCAGTATTCCCGCTTAGTACAAGTGAAGGCTAGCAAAAGACTGGGAAGCGACCAACTAGAGAGCGACAACAGTCATGAACATGCATTAAAATTAACAAACATTGAGTGCAAGCATGAGTAGGATATAATCCACAATGAACATAAATATCGTGAAGGCTATGTTGATTTTGTTTCAACTACATGTGTGAACATGTGCCAAGTCAAGTCACTTGAATCATTCAAAGGAGGATACCACCCTATCGTACCACATCACAACCATTTTAATTGCATGTTGGCACGCAAGGTAAACCATTATAAACTCCTAGCTAATTAAGCATGGCATAAGTAACTATAATCTCTAATTGTCATTGCAAACATGTTTATTCATAATAGGCTGAATCGGGAACGATGAACTAATCATATTTACAAAAACAAGAGAGGTCGAGTTCATACCAGCTTCTCTCATCTCAATCAGTCCATCATATATCGTCATTATTGCCTTTCACTTGCACGACCGAATGATGTGAATAATAATAATAGTGCACATGCATTGGACTAAGCTGGAATCTGCAAGCATTCAATAAACAGGAGAAGACTAGGCAATATGGGCTCTTGGTTAAATCAACAATAATGCATATAAGAGCCACTTCAACAATTTTATTATGGTCTTCTCCTATCAACCCCCAAAGAAAAAAAAAGAAAAAAAACTATTTACACGGGAAAGCTCCCAACAAGCAAAAGAAGAACGGGAAATCTTTTTGGGTTTTCTTTTTAATTACTACTACTACAGCAAGAAAAGTAAACTAGCTAAAAGCTGCAACTAACTTTTTTGGTTTTCTTAAGGTTTTTGTTTTAACACACAAGAAGAAAGCATAAAAAGAAAATTAAACTAGCATGGATATTATAGTGAAAAAGTATGAGCACCGACATCTAGCAATGAGTGTGTGAACATAAATGTAATGTCGGTGAGAAATACGTACTCCCCCAAGCTTAGGATTTTGGCCTAAGTTGGTCTATGGCCACGGCTGGCCTCGCGGATATCCGAAGTTGTAACTGGGGTCGTACTGAGATGAAGCCTCGGGTTGCCACTGGTTGGCAACCTCCTCCGGATCCCACAGGTAAACAGACTGGCGTGGGGGAACAAATTGTGGTTCCGGATCTGGCTCTGTAGCTGATGTGGGGTTCCGGTATGCGTGAATGGCCTCCAACGGAACAAGGTACTCGCCTGCAGATAAATCGAACAAGGATGGAGCAGGAAAGTTAATAGTCTCATGGTGATTTTTATCAAATAACAGTCTATAGTTAAGCTCCCTTTTCCCGTTCTTAACAATGAAATCATGTGCAATCATACTCTTGTAATCTAGAAGAAAAGTAGGCAACAATTTTCTACCTTCTCATAATGCCTAATAGGTATGATAAAGTATGCAGCGAGGCGTGAGGCGAAGATGCCTCCCAAGATGGGGCCCTTAGTACGGTTAAGATTTAACCGCTTTGCAACAATAGCACCCATACTGAATGAGTCATCATGAAACAAGGCATGGCACAAAATAACAATATCAGGGGCACTTAGGTTGTCACAGTTTCCGTGACCAATTAAGCATCTACTAGCAAATTGTTGGGGAATGTAGTAATTTCAAAAAAAATCCTATGCACACGCAAGATCATGGTGATGCATAGCAACGAGAGGGGAGAGTGTTGTCTACGTACCCTCGTAGACCGAAGCGGAAGCGTTGACACAACGTAGAGGAAGTAGTCGTACGTCTTCCCGATCTGACCGATCCAAGCACCGTTACTCCGGCACCTCCGAGTTCTTTGGCACACGTACAGCTCGATGACGATCCACGGGCTCCGATCCAGCAAAGCTTCGGGGAGGAGTTCCGTCAGCACAATGGCATGGTGACGATCTTGATGTTCTACCGTCGCAGGGCTTCGCCTAAGCACTGCTAAAATATGACCGAGGTGGAATATGGTGGAGGGGGGCGCCGCACACGGCTAAGGAACGATCACGAAGATCAACTTGTGTGTCTAGAGGTGCCCCCCTGCCCCCGTATATAAAGGAGCAAGGGGGAGGGCCGGCCGGCCCTTGTGGGCGCGCCAGGAGGAGGAGTCCTCCTCCTAGTAGGAGTAGGATCCCCTCTTTCCTACTCCTACTAGGAGGGGGAAAGGAAGGGGGAGAGGGAGAAGGAAAGGGGGGCGCCTCCCCCCTCTCCTAGTCCAATTCAGACCAGAGGGGGAGGGGGCGCGCGTCCCACCCTGGCCGCCCCTCTCTCTCTCCACTAAGGCCCATTACTTCTCCCGTGGGGTTCTAGTAACCCTCCGGCACTCCGGTTTTCTCCGAAATCACCCGAAACACTTTCGGTGTCCGAATATAGCCGTCCAATATATCAATCTTTATGTCTCAACCATTTAGAGACTCCTCGTCATGTCCGTGATCACATCCGGGACTCCGAATAAACTTCGGTACATCAAAATGCATAAACTCATAATGAAACTGTCATCGTAACGTTAAGCGTGCGGACCCTATGGTTCGAGAACAATGTAGACATGACCGAGACACGTCTCTGGTCAATAACCAATAGCGGAACCTGGATGCTCATATTGGCTCCTACATATTCTACGAAGATATTTATCGGTCAGACCGCATAACAACATGCGTTGTTCCCTTTGTCATCGGTATGTTACTTGCCCGAGATTCGATCGTCGGTATCTCAATACCTAGTTCAATCTCGTTACCGGCAAGTCTCTTTACTCGTTCCGTAATACATCATCTCACAACTAACTCATTAGTTGCAATGCTTGCAAGGCTTATGTGATGTGCATTACTGAGAGGGCCCAGAGATACCTCTCCAACAATCGGAGTGACAAATCCTAATCTCAAAATATGCCAACCCAACATGTACCTTTGGAGACACCTGTAGAGCACCTTTATAATCACCCAGTTACGTTGTGACGTTTGGTAGCACACAAAGTGTTCCTCCGGCAAACGGGAGTTGCATAATCTCATAGTCATAGGAACATGTATAAGTCATGAAGAAAGCAATAGCAACATACTAAACGATCGGGTGCTAAGCTAATGGAATGGGTCATGTCAATCACATCATTCTCCTAATGATGTGATCCCGTTAATCAAATGACAACACATGTCTATGGTTAGGAAACATAACCATCTGCGATTAACGAGCTAGTCAAGTAAAGGCATACTAGTGACGTTTAGTTTGTCTATGTATTCACACAAGTATTATGTTTCCCGATAATACAATTCTAGCATGAATAATAAACATTTATCATGATATAAGGAAATAAATAATAACTTTATTATTGCCTCTAGGGCATATTTTCTTCAGTCTCCCACTTGCACTAGAGTCAATAATCTAGATTACACAGTAATGATTCTAACACCCATGGAGCCTTGGTGCTGATCATGTTTTGCTCGTGGAAGAGGCTTAGTCAATGGGTCTGCTACATTCAGATCCGTATGTATCTTGCAAATCTCTATGTCTCCCACCTGGACTAGATCCCGGATGGAATTGAAGCGTCTCTTGATGTGCTTGGTTCTCTTGTGAAATCTGGATTCCTTTGCCAAGGCAATTGCACCAGTATTGTCACAAAAGATTTTCATTGGACCCGATGCACTAGGTATGACACCTAGATCAGATATGAACTCCTTCATCCAGACTCCTTCGTTTGCTGCTTCCGAAGCAGCTATGTACTCCGCTTCACATGTAAATCCCGCCACGACGCTTTTTTTAGAACTGCACCAACTGACAGCTCCACCGTTTAATGTAAACACGTATCCGGTTTGCGATTTAGAATCATCCGGATCAGTGTC